>NW_018128122.1:481709-485655 GCF_001952655.1 Monopterus albus
AATTATTTATTGTGGGTGTGGTGTATGAATGTTAACACTCTGTTATAATTTTTTAGTATATTACTTGTGTGGTGTAGAAGAGAATTATCTATGTAGAGATACTGCTTGCAAACCAATGATGGTAAGATGATGTCATGGGGTAGGACTGGATAAGTCTGACTTCTTCCTACTCCATTCAAGCATGTACTAGGTATAAGCAAATTGATATTGGAATAGCATTTGTTGGATACGTGTAAAATTATGTGTGTTGACATATCAACTGTCTTTACATGCCTGAAAGAATAAATCAAATCAAATCAAATCATTTTCTTTCAATTTTACTATTTCTAAGTCAAAACTGTAGTGATGTATATTTAATCCAAAAAAACCTTAGCAACATCACTGACACAATCAGAAACTAAAAGCCTATTAAGTCTGAATCTATGTTATATGTGCAGTAGACTGGCAGGTATAAAATGTAAAAGGCCAATATAATCCTGACATAGCATCAGACCAACACAGCAGCCGATACCCTGCTAAAAGTAAACTGTGCTGGTGGGCTATGATAGACACTCAAACACAAAGAAACTAAAAACCAGTAATAGTTTATGAGAATAAGTCTAAGGTTCAGTAGATATACTGGTATCCATCTGCATAAACATCCATGATGTAGACTAGTGTTTGTATAAGGATTCCTTCAGTGTTTCGAGAGATTTAAAAAAAAAAAAAAAAAAAAAAAAATCAAAAATTTCTGTTAGTTCACTACTGTGAATCACCATTTTATATCATCATCATTTTATTAACTCAAGCCCGTGTGCAAAGCTAACTGGCAGTTTGCATTACCTTTTACAGAGGGTGTACTCCTCACTGCTGGTGACTCCTCGGGGAGGAGGCCGGAACTGCCAGCCATCTTGGACCTCTGTCAATACACACAGCCAAATGGTCAACACAACACTGAGCCAAAGCTTCAGCCAGCTGGTAACCTGTTTATGATGTGCTCAAACTGCCAACTGGCAACTGAATATAGAGTTTCTAAACATAAATCATATCTACTGTACTTCAATACATGTGAATGTTTTGGTGCAAAGCACACTGCCATTCCTTTAGCTCAAGTTGACAGAAATACTGAAATGGACTCATGCTACAGATTTGCTCACCTTCTTCCTGGTCATCTGCATATTCTGTTGCCATCTCCGTGTTTATAGTCTGACAGAGACAGAGATGGGGTGAGATGCACAAAGATTATTAATGTAGTATCAACTACAAACTCAGCCACATGCAAGAAGATGGATCACTGGACTTATTACATGCAAATGAGTAATAAATCCACAACAGCTACGAGATAGGTTGGGGAGTACAAAACAATTAAGCTACTGTTGGAATCAAGCCATTAGTCATCTTTATGACACTCGCCTGGAAGCATCAAACCATTATTTGCAAAACCACCAAGAGGCAGGAGCAAAAGGAGGAAACGTGAGGTGCACAGCCCCACGGCCACAGACACTTACCTCTATTTCTGAAAGGAGCATTTTTAATCTGGTCAGGTCTTTTGTGACTATGCCATTCTGTGAAAGGAGGGGAAATGACCTTTATTACAACACGTTGTAATGAATGCTCTGAGTTCATGTTTATAACTATAAACCCATCACTTTGGAATAAGCTGGCACACTTTACTTGGTGTGGTCATATTTATCATGTCATTTCCAGACATCTGCAGACAATAGAGGCATTTTCTTTTGCAGATGCATTTTATGATTCAAACTGATACAGGTGTATTTAATTTAACTTGCCTTTCTGAAGGGCACAGGAGGATGATACTCTATTCAAAATGTGCAGACATGTCAATGTTTCAGTCCTAGATGTGGAGCATGTTTACAACTAGTTTATAAAAGTTGACTGAAGAAAACACTTGGGTATCAAATGACAACACACTAGCATCGACTTGAGCTTAGTGATTCGATGTAAACTGACTTTGATTATAGCAAATAAATGTAAAGTGGCATTGATTTTAGTGATTAAATGTAAATTGCTTTTGATCTTAGTGAATAAATGTAAATTGAATTGAATGTAAAAGAGTAAAGTGGCTTTGATCTTTACAAAGGTAAAGTGACTGAACTTTGTGAGGATGATGATGCTGATGATGGTAATCTGATGGTGATGATCATGTATTTTATTGTTGTAATTCAAAGGAAAGTATGATTTATCATAGTAAATTAAACTGACTGACATGGATCTTAGTGAATATATGGAAACTGGCCTTGATTTTAGTTATTGACACTTGACAGGACAGCTAAACTGCACTGTGTATGGAGTGTCAGCACCACTCTGAGCCAAGATGGGGTGGCAAATAAAGTAAAATACTGTTTGCAACCTCCACTAACATTGAGAACTTTGTGAGAGAAAGGTCAGAGTGTATACTGAACAGTTTTATCCACTTTTGGAAAAAAAGACTTGAGGAAAAAATAAATACACTAGATCCAGGAGTACAGCTTTACAACACCTGGGTCAATGCTAAAGAAAAGGGTGAAGAGAAGTTTAGGGAACACAAAGAAAGGCAGGCTTAAAATGACGTGTGAAAAAGCAAGAGTAAACTAAAGGGAAGCTGTCACAAGTGGAGAGATAATATGTCCAAATACTGTTTGATTGGGTGTTTCTAAAAGAGGCGGAAAGAAACGCACAGAAAATTGGAGAGAGACCTGCCCAGTAAACAGGACTGTCCAAACTGAAAACGCTGCATGACCTTGAGGCCCAGTTCAGCCTCTGAATATGTGCTTCTGTATATGTGTGTGTGTGTGTTGCAGTGGGCAGGAAGTGGTTGAAAACAGAAGAGCAGAGAAGCTGGACGCAACCTTGGCAGTAAAATGAACACTGATGTATGAAGACAGTGGTTAGGATAGAGAAGGGGAGGGTGAAGTCAGAGTGGAAAAAGCACAACAGATATTAACCCTCTGTCTGCTTGCTATATTCTATGTACACCTAATTTTCAAGTGGCTCTTTGTTGTTGTGTGGTTGGTTAGAAGCCAACATCACTCCAACATTAGGTTAGAACTGTTTATCAATACAAATTTTATTCCCTGTTCACTAAATGTTTGATGGGCCATGTTTCTTCAGTGCAAATTTGATGACTGTGTAACAAATTATTGCAAAGAATCTTCCAAAATGCGACAGTATCCTAAGCAAGCACACTGTATCTGCTATTGCTGGTAAATCACAGATCACTGTGATAGGCGGTCATGTTCATTAATAACCAATATTTATACCCCTCCCAGGGCCTGAAAATGTGCAGTCAGATTTTCCTTTTTTTGAGGGAGAAAGAATCTGGCCTGAACAGCCCGTGACTGTCAATGTACAGGCTGAATGTCTGTATGCATTTACTGTGCACACTGTTCATTAAACATACCATTGGCTCTCCATACAAGGCTTTAGAGAGGATGCTGGCCACCTCCTGCAGGCTTCCATCCAACAGCATTGAGCGCAAGCTGGCCTGTAGCGAACCATTCCCACTGGCAATGTCTTCTGCCAGGACTAGCACAGGACAAAGAGGGAACAAGCAGGAAAGAGAAGTAATACAGTTCAATCAGTCAGGTTTCTTTCAATATGTCAAAAGCTCTTTCCACATCTTTTCTCTAAAAAACAGAATGAAATGTTTTGGGGGTACAATTTTAAATCATGTGAGCTGTTGAATGAAAGTGTGAAAAAGCTTTTCCCTCAAGTTTTGTATATTTTATTCAAGCTCAAAGTCAGTATGTAACATTCTACACCAGCCGGTGTGTTTACATGCACTCTGATGACCTGATGCCTCAGAGAAATCAGGTTATGAAAGTAATCAGGGAACACATTTACAGGTACATGCACTGTAGTAACCCTAGTTCTGGCAGGTCAGTAATAAGATTTCACCTCCACCCTGAACTTAATTTGGACCCATGATTCTCAGATTATAACCATATAGTAGGGCTGCATGATAAAT
>NW_018128122.1:485720-516318 GCF_001952655.1 Monopterus albus
CATTCAAAAACGAATCCAACATGTTTTGACATTGTGAAAGATATCCTCTGCCCTCCTGCAACTATTTTTCAAATGTTGCGCTGCCTGCCCTGTACACCAAATGCCAAATAGCAGTTGAGGCAGAAATAAAACACTTTGCGGTTATTGGTTGCGGTTACTGGTTAACGCAGCTTTGCGAGGTAAAGGGAGCGCTTAGTTTGATGGAAGGGGTCTCACTGCTAATGCAAACACGACAGAATCATTGTCACATGAGACCAAAATCGCACAGGGATATAATTCACACTCGTAAAACAATTTATGATGCAGCCCGACCATATAGCAAAAGAAGACACCGTTTCCTAGCTTGTTTTACCTTTTGAAGCTGCTTCTGTGCTGGAGCAGACTGACAGCGCAGTGACAGAAAGACTGGCAGGCGATCTACATTTAACAAATACTCATATGCTCAGCAACGGAAATAAATTTATTTAGACTTCTACAGGCAACTGTGTTAGTTTCAAACTTTATTTTAAATTTTAAAAAAGCCAATTGCTCAATATAGCAATCTCTCCTTTAATCCAGCCTTTCCACCCCTTTCCGATTCTGAAGTTTTTAGCCATGCACACTTGTAAAAAGTCCATTAGAGCCTGGTTATGATAATGATAACAGCTTGGATGGCAGAGAAATCACTGTTCTCCAGCAGAGATCTATCTGGGGATATCACATTTCTCTAATGCCCTACCCTAATTACAGAAAAATGTCTTCTCATTTACATGACAGTTAGAAATCCATTTGAGAGAAAGCAGTTTTTAACCAGGTTACTTACATGCATGTAAATGCACTCGGTGATTAGCTACATCAGGCCTATCTCAGTTTGGGTGACCATGTCAGTGACTACACTTAGCTTTACTGGGGCATTATAGCATTCCCTGTTGTTTTTAACAAAAACTGAGGCAAATTACTGGCCCAATTGTTTTCTTAGCCTCAGTCTTTCAACTCTGACAGAAAGCAGTGACATTAATACAAAGATTCAAAGTAAACAGCGTGGATTCTACAACATAAATGGCCCAAATTTTAGATTTCTTCAACTATGTTAAGACAAAGATATGTTAAAATGTGGTGTTTCCCTTCTTCCTACAGTTTTACCACTACTGTAAAAAAGTAAAAGTACTGCCATGCGGTATCAAAAGTTTCAGTTTGAACTGCTACTCACCATGTTTGCAGTCTTCATCTGCTTCATCATAGTTTTTCTGTTGGCAGAAGGAGAAGAAAATGGAATACTCAAGGGTCAGGCTAACACACAGTATCCAAGAATGGCCATCCTTGCCTCACAGTGGAGGCCCTCACACTATCATTACAGGACTTGAGTAGTTTCCATAATCTTAGGGCTTAAGTAACTGGTATCGTTTTAGTGTTCTGGGAAGATAACACAGCACTACCGTGATGGAAGAAGCAGTGTTCATTGTTCTCATTTGTAGCCTTCTCTTCATGGTAATTTACCCAGTGATTAGAAGTACAACAGTGGATTTAAAGCAATTTTCTGGTCACATTATACCCCAGTGAACAACCTACACTATTTCACTGTAATGTATTAATTCAGAGATAGGAGATAATTGTACTCTATTTTGGTGACGGCTACGTGATAATGCAGAGTGCTGCCTCAAAATTATATCAATTTTCAAATAAAGGGCATGAATGCTCGACATCCATGTTGTGTAAATATCAGCATGTTTCTGTGTTGTGTACAGGCTGTGAAAGCAAATTTCCCTTGGGGACAGTAAGAGCCTATCCCACCAACAGAACAATCCTACATGCATTTTATACACTGGTCTAACTGGGACTGCTGACCACAACACTTAACAAAGATTATGTTCAGGGTAGAGTTGCAGGGTCAACAGCTATGTCTTCCCTCAGACCACCTGTAGATTTCACAGGGTATTTGTTAAAGTTGAGCAAATGGGCATGAGTGTGAGTGAATAAATAATTTAGGTTATATTGTGCCCATGCTACAGTTCCATCAACCAGTGATGGTCAGAATGGTAAATTCACAAAACCTGCAGGATAGTGAACACTTTATAATTCAACTGTAGATTAATGGCATTACACACTGGTGGGGGGTTGGGGGTGTACCTGAATAAACTTCTTTTTATAGTGTCTTTATCACTTGTAAATATCAGACAGTTCTCTCACATCACTGTTCAAAGTGCTAACACAACTAAGCAGGAATTTCACTTGGAAAGAAAAATAGCTGCAAACAGCACACCTACTTAACATGCCTTGCAGTTATATTGCACCAGTTCTAGCCTACACCGTCGACTTAGTTAACTCATGCTTGCTACCCTTACTGTCCTCACCAGCTGCAGGAAGGCAGCAATCCGATAGAGCAGGGCACGGCTGCGGAGGGGTCCGGTGGAGGCAAGGGATGGAGGGCTCGGCAAAACAGAGACACCAGAGGATGGGGCTTGGGGTGCAAGGACCACCAGGGCATCCGTGCTGTGGCTCACTGCTGCCTCATACTCCCGCCTGACTAACGATCTGCTGGCTTCTTCACATGACTTCTCCGCTCTCCTGTCTGCCATGACTTAGGGACAAAACATCTGGAATCAGGAAAAGAGAAGAGCAAAGACATTGTATTGCCAGTACCAAACAGAAAAAAGTAGGGCACCCTTTTATCTACTGGCCAGAGTCACCCTGATTAAAGTGGCAAAATATAGCTAGTGTGTGTGAAGGTAAGTGGACGCTTGTTGTGCCTGCAAAGCTGCAGTAAAGCACAAGATAAGAAACATTTTAAATAGAAGCTATTCCCATATTACTATTTTCTAGAGAATGTGAAAGTACATCACTCCATGTTGAATATTGGGATGATGGAGCTGCCATTTCTGCAGGTGTGGCGCTGTATTTGCATACCTTCTTGTTTACATTTGCTTAAATCGTTTAAAAATCACTTTACTGACTTCAGTCATTCAAGATGGATAACCTTAGCTGACTGCAGCCAACTTGTAGCAGACCTAGAAATCCCATCTATGATAGTGACAGACTGAAAAATGACTGCATACTGATCCAAGTTCTCGGTTCGGGAGCTAACGCTAGCTAGCAGCTGTTAGCAGATGAGGCAAACACTGTGGATAAATCCATTTCTGTCCTGCCAGTCCTCAAACTGAACACAAAAGTGGTCGTTGCTGATGCATCCGCTAGTGTATGTAGCTCTATGGGATAGTGTTTATGGTTTTAAATTAGCCTACAAGTAAGTAAGTAGTGATAGATAATGGACACGATGCTACAAACATGGCACATTTACCCAAAATTCAACATGCCGTGACGTCAACTTCACATTCTCTATAGTGATAATTGGTATAACAGACTGGAACTGGAAAGGTACATCCATTGTTAGACAGCTTAATTTGTATGTATTAAAAATGTGACAACTGTAATGTGTCACATTGAACTGTGAAGTCTGTGAATCACTGAAGCAGTTTGGAAATGAGAAATAATTGCTTACATGATTAAGAACACAGTGTACATAGTAGAATATGCTAATCCTAACATGCAAAGATGTTAGTCACATAAAAAGCTGTTTCGATTCCGAACAATAACACAGAGCACACTTTCACCATTTTATCCCCAGTTTAAAAGTTTGCTGGTCTACCACATCTGTTTAATGTTACCACTTGTTAGAAGCACTTTATTTACACTAAAAACATAACAGTAGCCTATAAGGAATATTCTGAAATGTTGTAAATAACAGTCGAACTAGGCACAAGAAAAGGTTTTTACGTGTGATTTTTAAATCCTATTCTCCCTCCCCTGCCCCTGGTGCTGTGAATCCACACAGTTTGTTCCTTTTTTTTACCTCAACCATGCTCACTCACTCTGTGCTATAGTCTAAGAGTAGAAAGGTAACTACGTCAAACCTGCTGTCCATCATACTGACTAAGTGCATATCAGGTTACACAATCTCAGAAATTAAAAACAATAGTCCTCCCACACAAACCTATTAGTTGAACACGCTTATTTTGGTGGCTGGAACTTGCTATGGCATGTAATGGCCAAGTCTGCCATATTTTTTTTTTTTTTTTTTTTTTTTTACAAATTTTACTCATCTTACTGAAACTGAATATATGAAATATGCTGAAATATATACTGAAATGTTGAGAGATAGAAAGAGGATTTTAAAAGTTGTTCAACTGACAGCCAAACTCATTTAATCCACATCAAAAAAATTACAAATTTCAATATGGAAAAATGTAAAAAATCCAGAATATGTTAAGGCCTTAGAGCTAAGGCAAGACATCTTTACATCCTTGGAAGATGCATGCTGTTCAAATGGAATCTTTTGTCTTATAGACAGAATGATTGTAAGATAGTATACCTCAAAGTTTTAATGTCACAACCCTAATTGGCATCCAAAATTTCCCCCAGTCAAATTATTGTAAATGCACTCCAAGTGATTAAAGCACAAGTTACTACATGAGTCAACAGGAAGTCTCTGCATCAAATGCTATGTGTCTATGCATCTTTGGGGTTCATTTAGGAACAAGATGAGCAGAATCTGCTGCAAGAGCAAGATCATCAGTTTCAAAGTAAAACCTTTGTTTGATAAGGAATGTTCCTTCCTATTGGACTTAAGCGAAACATCTTCTCTGTGTGCACTGCAAAGAATAAAATAAATGTGATGCAAGTTATTTTTCTTCTGTACCTTTGCAAGTATTTATTTCCTTCCTGTAATACATAAAATTTATCTAATTTTTTTTGATAAATTTTTCTAAGTGTGTATCTAAAACCAAACACTAAACTAACTACAGTAAAACCAACACAAAACCTATGCATATGGATAAGAAGGTTTGATTGTTTGAGCATCTTGACATTTTCTTTTGCTTTTCTCAGTCTGAAAACATTGTAAATTAAATATCTTTCGATGTTAGACTGTTGGAGAGATAAAACAAGCAATTTGAATACTTCATCGTGAGCTCAACAGCCCTTGGTGTTTTATGGTTAGTAACATGCAATACGTGTCCTGATGTGGTTGATCTGATTCATAAAGCGATATGAGAAGAGGATGGGGCTCTTAAGAGTAGGTGCTATGCCATATATTATATATATATTACCTTTGCCTGCGATACCTTTTCCTAAGGAGTTCCTCTTAAAAATGCCAGTTATGTATTCAACGCAATGCATGCAAAACTGTGGATAAACTCAACAGGTCAAAAATAAAAGCATGACAGGACTTATAAAGGCTTGACAGAAGACATCAAACATACATCATTCTCATCTTAGTCATGTTTTGACAATCAGTGTTTCCTAAAACCACCATTTGTCCCTTTCTTTAATTTGCAGCTGTGTATGTGTGTGTTTTTGTTCACCTCCAACACCCTGGGACTCAACAATGTGTGTGTCACTAACAAATTTACACCTAAAACACAAACACATTCATGTGTAAGCAGGAATAGTCTTTGGTTCTGTGTGGAGGAGGACGCTATGTGGTTTCAGGTGGTGGTGGTGGGAGGATACAGAATCTGGCTACTTTTCTGAACATTAGGGTACAGCCTAACTTGCACAAGGGATTACATTTAACTCCTAGAACCCCGTGTGTGAAAAGGCTCCTGTTATTAGATATGCACTGATTGATTAGTGGAGATAGGAAATGGCCAGTTTTCAGAGTGCTCTGCTTTGACTGGTGACCGGCCGATCACTGAGATTTTTGATTTTGTGCTGGTCAGTTTTAGAGGCATGACAGGTCACCTTGAGGAAGGACAAATACTGCACTTCATTTTAGCTGGAGGTTTGTATAATAAAAAAAAAGTGTAAGATGTAAAACTTTAGTAACGGGTTAAACTGGGTGCCAAGTTTTAGATTTAGGGCTACTGTGTAAGTTTTAAACTGCATATAAAATTTGACAAAGCCAATTCAAATTACCTTTGCAGTTTTCTTTCAAAACTCCCCAAAAATAAATAAATATTTTTAAAAAAATCTAACTAACAGGGTTTCCCCTAGGACCTGTAATGTGAATGCAGGTCAGCAGTTACCTACAGATCACCTCTACATTCCGAAGCCGAGCGGCGTCAGACGCATGTTACACCCTAGGTAGAACAGGATTATCTGAGGTCACTGGTTTGATGTAAAATGGAATGCTTTTCCTTTTTCCTTGATACTGAGCTTAAAATTTATCTAACCTATACTTGATACATTTCCTGTATAATGCCCACAGCCCCTGTGCTCCCACCAACATGTCATTCATACCTTACCTAACAGAAAAAAGTAAGGCTACATCTTGGGAATCTAAACCCAAGTCTGAGATTACATGCAGCAAAATGCCCTCCTTCACACCATCCGCCACAAATCAGGATAGGGCAGGTACATCGTGACCTGCTGGGGGGAACACCAGGGCTACTAACACTCATCCTTGGCCAACAGCCGAATAACTTTTGGTCCTATTTTCACCTCACCAGTCTCACCACTGACATTGCAGCCTGTCTCAGGGTGGCGGGGAAAAACCTTTTATCACAAAAATGTGGACCCAAAAGCTCCATTACAGTTATTGCAAAAATGAGTGGTTAACAAAACCTGTGCTCGCTAATTAAAATTCCACAACTATTATCTTGCACTGAATTTCCATTCTAGCACCCATAGCCTGGAATTTCAGCTTTGACTATGACTGGCTCAAAAGAACAGTGAAACTGTGAGAGTGTGATTTTAGGCAGATTTGTGACAGCCAGTCTATAAAAGTGAATTAGCAGAAAACTACTGCTTGTTTGTTGAGGGATTTTAACTCAGTACGTTGATCTCTCTACACTGCTGTTACTCACACCTGAGCTCGTCAAACTCAACTGTCTGAAAAGGGAACTCTTGTGTCCTGGTCCATCTCTCAACACTTACTTAGACAAAAAAAAAATCATCCTTTCAATGCTAAAGCTGCACTAACAGGAAAACAAACAACACATAATCTCACATCCTGATAGAAACCTGGCTTCATTTGGTGTCTACTGCCTCTGTGTATGAAGTGTGCTATATAAATAAAGCTGCCTATGCAAAAAAGAGGGAAAAGAAACATCTTCCATTTTGAAGTACTTTCATAATAAAGAGCATATTAACCCTGCATTGAATGTTTAAGACTGTTGCCTCTTGAGCAGCCAGCTACAGCAGAACAGGGGCTTGTAACACTTGAAATAGTTGCTCTAGCCCAACTGGCACTGCCTCTGATTCAACCAGTTCTTGCCTATTAGGGCAGAGACACACCAAGCCAACATGAAAGAACTAGCAGCGATTTAGGCTGACTGCTGTGTCCCCTCATGTTGCCTTAGTCTGGGCCAGTCAGGTTGAAAAAGTGGCACTTTACAATGCACAAACTACAGCCAATGGCCAACTAGCATGAACGTTCTGTGCCTGCACAACAAAAATTACTCCCCCTACAGAGCAAGTGGCGGTCTGATGCTTTGCATCAAACAAAGTGCTCCCTTTTCCTCACTAAGTTGCGTTAACCAATAGCAGAAATGCATTACACCATGTGACAAGCTGTAGACAGGAAGGAGAGACTGATTCAGAAACAAATCCAAAATGTGTGACATTGTGAAAGAATGTGAAACTCTATTTTTCAAATATTGCGCTGCCTGCCCTGTACACCGAGTGCCAAATAGCAGTTGAGGCAGAAATAAGTCATTTTGCAGATATTAGTTGCGGTTACTGATTACTGCAGCTTAGTGAGGAAAATGGAGCACTTAGTTTGATGGAAGAGATCTCACTGCTAATGAAAACATTGTCACGTGAGACTGAGATTGCACAGTGATCTAAATTACACTCACAAAATGATTTATTGTGCAGCCAAGTGAAATCATGGCTTCAAGGGATCTTGCATCTATCACAGGTTTTAAGTGGTTTGATTTCACCCAGAATTAACACAAATATATAACATTTACCGCATTTGCTATATTTTTCCCTCACATTCAGCTCTACAGAATACAGCACACCCATATCCATCTCATCAGACAGACACTACATAGGTTTCAACAAAGTGAGCATAGTGCGTGATCTAAGAAGTTAAACACTATGCCATTCCAGGTACATGACGTCACAATATATTACAGCTCTGTTCTTCTCTAATCTCTTTCACAAAAAAAGTGAACTGCTGCTGAGTTCGCTTCCTAGAAAAATTCAAACATTCTGATCAGGAACCACAGTATCTTAAGAGTAAGCCGTCTGATAATATGTCTTTGCATATTATGCACATTTAGCAACAGGCCAGATATGACTAAATATGTTGCAGCACTTATCTTACTGTTATAACAGCTTCACTGAAGCGTATTAAACAAAAAACACTGGTCTAGCTCCTGTTCTCAAAGATAAGTTCAGGTGCACAAAGGACATCTGGACTATTTTTGACTGGTGTCAAAAAGCACAAGTGACCCATATAAAGAAAGAGTCATCTTATGACATAATGGCAACTCATAAATACTATTTTACAACATTAAGCATCAATATCACCATATTGTGTTAGCAAATGTTGTACTGTATGTGCGACATGCAAAACATTTGCTTGGGCTAGCAGAAAGTTACTGGAAAATGAAAATGGGATCAAAGATTACACCAAACACAGGGCTGATCATAAGGCAGCACACAGGCAAATTAAGAGTGGTTCTTTCAAAACATTTGCAGCGTCTCACACACCCGTTTGTAACTGTAGTAATAACTAATCTTATGGTAGCTAATGTTTGCACGCCAGACCTTTCATAAGAGCAACAACAAATAGTTTGGTGGGATACATTGGGCAAACTGTTTCATCTACAGTACAATGAAAGTAAAAGCTGATCTAATATTTAAATATAGCTGTAAACGTAACATTACATCGACTGCTTTCATCCTGACATAACGTTATTTGACTTGACTGCATCATTAGCAGTAATGTGTAGAAATCACGGCCATAAAACTTGAGATTGTCTCTGAGCCAAATTAGTAGATCTAAAGAGAACATGGATTATAAAAACAAAGCTTATGAATGGGTTGTTTCGTTTGCAGTATGTATGCAGTTACAGCTACTGCTTGTCTGGCAAACTTGTCACTGCAATGACGGCAGCGTTACAAAGCCCTGAAAATGTCCCCACAATGTTCGGTAACTTAAGGTTTGCGTTTGCACTGGGCAAACAGTGTTGCCACACTAACCAGGGTATGTGCATCTACCACAGAGTTCACTAGCCAAAACACGGCCTTTCTTGGCACCAAACTAGCGATCTTAAAGCAAGATTAGCTGGATGGTTTGTTAACGTTAGCAAGCTAGCTAGCCAGCTAGCTAGCTAACTCGATCGCCCGCTAGGTTCGCCGAAACAAAACGGGTTCAGGCCTGTAATTTTGCCACGGTGTTTAGGTACATATAATTGATATGACATCGTGCTGTTATTTATGCATGAACTCCAAGCATTTGTGATTATTCTAATGATTTATGAAGGAGATTCGTGTCAGTGGCTTTACGATCAAAAAGACAACTAAAAGGGTTGAAAATGGGAAGTCAACACTTACCTAGCTTTACTTTCTACGCCATCTTGGATCCACTTATGAGACCTTCGCAAAGCATAGTGGGATGTACTGATCTGAAGGTTGAGAGGACTGTGTGCGTGCGCGTGTCCACACACGCGCGACTGGCCTCTGAAACTGTGAACTTTGCTCCTGTCAAACTGTATAGGGGCTGTTTTCTGATTTAATGTATATTTTAACAATGCTCTTTTAAAACACGAATGCCCATAAATAACTTAATTTGTTACTAAATAAAAAGTCAGAAAAGCTAAGATGTCATTAATCCTCAGCAATTACAACAATAAGACAGAACAAATTATACAGTAACTGATTCTTCCATAGCTGTGCTGTGAACTATAAACAATGTGCACTAACTAATTAAAGAAATCAGAAGTAACACTATTATTATAAAAAATCATGATGTCTATTTTAATCATTAGTCATAATATTGTCTTGCCATACTTGAAAAAAGGTGTTCATGTTTTATTAATTCTTCAGGCTAAAAAATATCTTCATTTGAAATTAGTTTTGTATTTCCACCAGACTACTTTTTGCCATGTCAAAACTTGGTTAACTGACAAAGCCCAAACTAGCAATGTAATTCCCTCCTTTTCCATCGAACAAAATACGCCATTGTATTTCTTTTCCCAGCCAACTAAGTCACCAACATCTGCAGATGCTGCTTCTGTCAGAGGACAACTACAAGAGAAGAAGATGATGAGATGACATCAGTGTCAGTGAACTGTTACACTGATAATGACGACATCCAAACTTACCTCACCTCTGATGACTAATTAGCTAAATGTCTTACGGAGGGCTGAAGGGTGCCAAATAAAATTATACTCAAAAAAACCCATGCCGATTTTTCTTATTAATGTATTTATATATTTCCTTTAATTTGTCACCAGTATGCAGATTAAAGTGTCCTGTGGAGCTTTTTAATTCTACTAGCTGCTGTGTTAAAAATAAGTCACTGACACATTAACTAGCATGGAAGTTACAGGGGGCCAAGATCTTGAAAAGCTCAAACACCGTGACTGAACTTCAAACCATTTCACAATTACATGACAATATTCTGCATAAATTGTACAACAGCTTCAGTGCAGCCTCAGACCAGTGTAGTACCTAACCTTGCCTAATGTTAATGTGGTCCTGGCTAACCGTTGCTCCATTATATTAATCTTTGCTGACAATTTCAAAATCAGCAACTGTAACAGCAGGATCATTTTGGAGATGGATGCATGAATTTTCTAACAAATAATTTATCAATTCCTCTTTTCACCACACAAGTAATTCTGTAGTATATTACTTGTGTGGTGTAGAGGATAATTATTTATGTAGAGATATTGCTTAGGACTTAAAAGTTGTAAGATCATGTCATGGGGTAGGACTGGATAAGTCTAACTTCTTCCTACTCCGTTCAAGCATGTACTAGGTATAAGTAAATTGATATTGGATTATTATTGTTGGATATGTGTGAAATTACATGTGTTGACATATCAACTGTTTTACATGCTTGAATGAATAAATCAAATCAAATCAAATCAATCTGTATTGGTTACTCTTGTCCTGTTGCCAAAATAGAAGTAAAACACTTCATTAACTTGACCTAGAAAACCAGATATCAGCTCATCTTACAGGAAGCATGTAAACTGTAACAACAGTCAGGATCTGTAATAGCATACAAGCAGAAGTGTCAGTTTATTCATGTTAAATGTCTTCAAATCTCTATTTTCTTGTATTGGACTACACCTTGTACACGTTAATGTATATGGACTTAATAAAAATCATGACTCACCATTTCAGGAGTCTCTTGACTTGAGCTGAAGTTTTTTTCTCTCCACCAGTCTCTTATGTTAATTAACAGCAATCTGATAAATTAAGTGATGCTACAGCAGTACCATTCTGCAACATTGCTTCAATTGAAAGCAAGCTTCACATTATTGCATTTCTACCTGCTGCTTTTATCAATTTTTAGAAGCCATGTTTACGAGGGTATGAACACTTGTCGTATTACAATGTGAGCCAATAAGGTAAAATTAAAACGAACACAAAAATTATTTAAAAAAAAAATGTTAAAACAATGTACAAATCTTAACCAAATGTGAAGATTTTATTGTTTACATTACCAAGTATATATGTAAGAGGAGGGTTTTCAGCCATATTGTCATATAGCAATAAATGCTAAATGATTGTATGGTGGCATGTTCCACAAATGGCAATGGGAAACGTATGTGGAGATCCAGTCTTTGATGACACCAACAGAGGGATGCAAAGAGGGGAGGTGCTCGTGTATTTATTCTCAATGCATTACTTGACAGTAAAAAAAAAAGAAAAAAAAAGTTGGTAGGCTGTGTATATACTGCAAATTTTTCTCCAATTACAGAACATTGGAATAAAGCTGTATTCACAGTCTGCCAATATACTGTATATATACATTAAAAAAAAAAAATCCACGAAAGGAAAAACAACTAACATGGACCAAAACATAAAAATAATGCACTAAGTTCTTATTTCACTGCAGGTTGTGGATCATCTCCTCCTTGGCAATGAGATGTGTGGTTTTGTTGACCAGTGCCATAAGAGAGCTGAGTTTGTGAGACCAGTCGTTGAGCAGGTCGTTGGGATCTTTGGGCCTCTGGAAGTTGATGATGCCAGCCAGCCGGTCCACCTTGGCATAGATGGTCTTGTTCACAACTAGGTTGGAGAGGAACTCCTCAGATTCCTGACAAAATATTTGACCACACAAACATCATGTTAACATCTTTCCAAACTTTCCTCAGTGAGGTCAAATACAGTTAATTCAATTCTGTACTTCAAAAGCAACTGCACAAGACATATTACCTGAAAAGGAAAACAAAAAACCCACAGATATTTATACACCATTCTAAACAGCCTATCAATCAGTGATACAAATTATTTTATGGAATATTTTTGGAACTTCCTTTTTAGATCTACCTAGTTAGCCTCAACTAGTGATCCAACAGCAAATGTGCTTTTTCTGTGCCGTTACCGTGAGCTAATTAGCTTACATCAATGGAGAGGTCAAGGAGTCCAGCCATCCTCTTCATTGTGATTCTGGTGTAATATTTAGCCATGTTTGACCTCCGTCTCTGTGCTAGCAAGCTAATAAACTAATTTTCATTAACCCATTCTGAACGTGTGTCTCTCTGCTCCAAGTCAGAAGACCAGACTCCTGATTGTGTGACTTACATGCTCCACCACTCTGTTTTTCAGGTCCTTCCACCTTTTCTCCCCCTCTTCTGTGTAAGAGAAGACATCTGTGGCAGGGCTGTCGGGTGAGCCCTCCCTCAGCTCCTTCCCATAGTCTTCCACCAGGGAGGTCCAGCGCATCATTTATTAAACTAACATTTCTCAGCTGAACGATTAACTTAAATATGTACAGTCTTGGTTAGCTGTTTTTAGGAAATTGATTAGTTTCACCAGTTTGACCTCCGTCTCTGTGCTGGCAAGCTAGTAAACTAATTCTCATTAACCCATTCTGAATGTGTGTCTCTCTGCTCCAAGTCAGAAGACCAGACTCCTGATTGTGTGACTTACATGCTCCACCACTCTGTTTTTCAGGTCCTTCCACCTTTTCTCCCCCTCTTCTGTGTAAGAGAAGACATCTGTGGCAGGGCTGTCGGGTGAGCCCTCCCTCAGCTCCTTCCCATAGTCTTCCACCAGGGAGGTCCAGCGCATCAGCTCCATAGTGGTGAACTGTTTCAGAAGGTCCCTGGGAATCGAGGAAGAACATAATGAAAATCCCTGGGTGTTCACACCTTGATGCAGAGGGTATGCACCTGATGTCACTGCATGTGAAATTTGCTATGGTTAGCTCCCGAGTGGCAAAGAAACAACAGCCCTGCCCTCTTGCATTTACATGGAAAGAAGCCATTAAACTACTAAAATGGCAAATGCTGTTGTGCAATAAACTACATAGAAAGGTATTTAGTTACATATACTGTATATACACAAATGTGCACATAGTGCTGTGAAAAAGTCTTAGGCCAGCATTAGTTTTGCTATTTTAGCAAGGTTGTAATGACACATTTAGTCCTGTCTCTTTATTAAGATATAACCAGACATAGGCAATATGACTACAATTTTATTAAAACAAATTGTTCAGAACAAAATGGCTTCCACAGACCAAAGTCTGTGTTTAGTGCGGCCTAGCCTTAGCACAGCTTGAGTTCTTTTGGGAAGATGGTCTTGAAGTCTTGAAACCATGACAAATCCTCCAACATGTTTTACTGAAGGCTGCTACACTCGTTCTTCCACCTCTCCAACTCTTCTTCTCACATACTGTCGACGACTGAACCTGAACATTTCAAATCTCCATTCATCACTCCAGTCCATCACATCCTTTTCCACTGATCTGCACTCCAAACTTTGCATACCTCAGCCTTTTCTCCCTCCTGCCTCCTGAAAACATGGTTTCTTGGCTGCTGTCCTTCCACAAAGGCCGTTCCTGATCAAGTGTCTTCTGTGGATTGATCAACTTGGCATCCAGCTAAAGCTGCCAGATGCTGAGCCAGGTCCTTGTTGGATTTCCTCCACTCTCTCAAAGATGAAACTTGGATAAACTTCTCATCAGATTCTGACAGTTTTCTTGGTCTTCCACTCCAGTTTTTGTCCTTGATCTCTCCAGATTCTTCACATTTCTTTACAACAGCTTGAATACCACATCTGGAGTGTCCAGTTTGTTTGCAGAGTTTTTCTGACAGTTTTGTGTTTTTAATAATGTGTTTTCATATATTTTCTAGTTGTATTCTGATATATGTGTGTGTGTAGGTCAAAGAAAATTAATTTGCTGGTCACATTTTACAATCCACTAAACAATGTCAGTGCAAATTCCCACATCTCATTATGTGGCTTAATTGATTAATTAACGATGAAGCCAAAATGCCAAGGTGTGTATCTTACTTGTATTTAGGGATTTCCTCCAGTTTCTTGTCTGCGCTGATTCTGTGCACGAGGTCTGACTGCTCGTTATCATAAGGGGAAAGAATCACGTACAGCACCACACTCTTCAGGGCCTGTAACACAAACATATTTGTTGCTTTAGGAGCACCTGTCAAAGTGAAGCCTAGATTTCAGGACCAATACTAAATGAGAGCTTTTAACCTACATTAGGGTGTTTTACACTCCCTGATTCACACTGCATACATTTTAGCATTTTGTATGTGCATCTTATGTGAGGGCTGGAATGATGAATCAGCAATTAGCACTGCCACTTCACAGCAAGAAAGGTCTGGGTTTGAGCCCGGGTCGACCCAGAGCCTGTCTGTGTGGAGTTTGCATGTTCTCCATGTGGGTTCTCTCCGGGTACTTCATCTTCCTCATACAGTCCAAAGACATGCAGCTTAGGTTGATTAGTGACTCTAAATTGATTGCATCTTTTTGTGTTGATTGATCACATTCATGTTTATAAGTGATGTGTATCTGAATCCATGTGTGATTGTGCAAAAATGTAACTGAAATGTAACTGAAATGTGACCAACATGCGTACAAGCATAAGGTCATTGTGTGACAGAGAGATCAGATATAAATATCAGATATGTAATGCGCAGTAGTGGATTTAAAAGAAAAAATTCTGACTGTCAAATCTGCCTATGTACAGCAACTGTATTCTGCATTCATGAAATGTTTAAAATATACCACAGGCTTCAGAGAAAGCCCAAGTACCTGCTGCCATTTGCTGCTGTCCTCCAAGATGCAGGGGGTGTCATAAATGGCCCTGTAGTGCTTACAGATAGACAGGTAGGAGCCCTCGTGCTGGTCCACCTGAATCATCAGGTTGTAATACTTCAGCTTCAACTCCTACAATTTTCAAGAGACAAAAAGGAAATGTTTGTGGTCTGTTAGCCCAACCTATTGAGCTCAGACTCACCAATAACTGCTTCCAAAATCCCGCTGTAAAGGTGAACACACATACAAGTCATAAAATAGTTTTTTTTCTCCTTTATTTAAAAGAAGATGGTGAAGATGTACGCAAGAAACATGGGGAGACATTACAATATGTGATTAACGCTCGGCTCCTGGTATCTCTCTTACCTCGGTGCCCTCCTCTTGGAAGAATTTGGTGTTTATCTTCTTGCTGATGATCTGGGTGCGAATATAATCTTTGACAGCAATGCAAAGCCTCATCTGTTCCAAGATAAACTCCACCTTCTCCTTTTTCTCCATGGAGCCATAGGTCTCCACCTAAGCCAGACAAAGTAAATCTAAGCACCTTCCTTATAGCAAAATATGAAACTTGTCAATTCATGTAGTTTTTACATTTATTGTATATTTTCCTCTATAGAAATATAGTGACAAAACATCAACATGAATGACATTTCCCCACTACAAATCAGTTTTTTTCAAACTTCTACCAAAAAAACAACTGCACCCCCATTTTTTCTCACCACTACTATTTTACAGATATTTCTTTATCCGAAAAAAGGTAATATATAGTCTACATCTCTTACTTGCAATTCCTGGAGAATGGAAGCAGCCTCGTTGACATCTCCACTCTGTTCCTTGATATTGGCTAAGGTCTTTGTCAGTCTGGCACGCTCAATCTCTACGTAGATCTGTGAGGAACATAAGTTGAGTGCATTAGTAAGGAGCATGTGTTGAGCAGAATGGTGACCTCTTCATCACCACAGCCTACTCTTGACATACCTGACCACATTTGTATCCACACAGAAGGAAAAAAAGTTTAATGTAACACAGACTTGCAGACTTAATGTCTATGGATGAAACACAAACATTTTAGCGGATCCACAAAAGGAATGCCTGATACTTCCAAACATAATGGTTTTAAATTGGCAACAGTTCTGATCCGCCCATTTATGCTTTTGCTTTTGTCTGTTCTGACACACATGAACCCATTCCAGACCTTGCCAGCAGTCACAGTGCGAAGCGTGTCTATAAGTCTCAGCTTGATGGTCAGATCAGCGACAGCATCCACATATTTGTAACATTCTTGCACCATTTTGGCAACCGCCTGATAAGACAACAAGCACAAGACAAACCAGATGTAGATGTGAGTAATTATAGCTTTAAAAAAAAAAACCTGCATGTCTAACTGAGAATATGTTTTGACATCAGTGATAGAAAAAAAAAAAAGCCAACTGGGAAAAACAGGTGTCTGACCTGTTTGAGCTGGCTCCTCCTTTTGGAGAGCAACATGATGTTTTCATTCAGGGAATCCCAGTCTTTGGCTTCATAGCACATCTGGACCACAGCTACAAGGATTCTGGAAGTGGACACCATGTCAGATGCCTGTACAAGGGTTTGAAGGCAGATAAGCAAACATTTAGTCAGCTAATCACGTATTTCATTAACTACACAACTCTGTAAAACATCACCTTCTCATAAAACAATGATGCTGAGGACCCAAACACTTTAATTTATCCAAGGACATTGTTATTACAAGATGCTGCTCAATGTTTTGCTTCAGTGTTTCATGAAGCCTTTTGTAGCCAACAGTTGCTGCTCTGGCTATCTATTTGCAATTGTTTTTCTAAATTAAGATATGTTTCACTGCTTAGGTCAATTCCAGCAGATATTAATTTAAGATGAATTTAAGATCCGCTATGTGTTGCGATATTTTAAATCAGAAAATATGATAGGGGCTACTACTGCGATCTATAGACTGACAAGTCATGTCAAATCTTATCATGAATCATCAAAGTAGTTATGATATTCTCATTTAGAGCTAAACATCCTAGATGTACGGAACTTCCCCGGGTATATGAAGGGAAAATAATCCAGCTGTTCGAGTACTGGACACAATTACATAAGTACACTGACTTACTGTTCTGGTTTGCTTCTCCAATGACAACAAGCCCTCAATAGCCTCTTGCAGTTTGCCCTCCTGCAGCAGAATAATACATAAACTCAGCTTCAGTCACACTATTTACTTAAATGACAAATGTTAACTCCTCTTATTGGAATTAACGTTACAAAGTATGAGAAGGAACTTTAGGTGGTTAGCAACTTAAGCTAGTTAAAATACTGTCAATGGCTAACGTTAGACTCCAAATAGTGGCTAGCATGCTAGCGAGATTATTAACAAACACAAACATATATAAAAGGGGAGGGTATGCATGGAAGTCAAAACATTATATTATTTATCAGTAATTATCACTCAACGCATTGGTTTCACACTGTTTCCAGGTAATATTAAGGCATGTATATGTTAGCTTTTATGCTAACGCTGTGCACCATGACTCAGCCGGGGCTGGCCTCTTTCACGCTACATACTTTAGCCATTTTTTCGCATTCCGGTAGACGCTGGTCTACAGTTGAACTGTAGTCAATCTCCATCTTCACCATCTTCCCATCAGATCTTTCAGACCGCTCCTCGGACATGCTTGCTGTATACAGGTGAAGATAATGTACAGAGCTTTTCTTTTCTCACGATCAAACTCAGCCTAGCACTATTTTGCTTGTCAAATGAACGAAACGGATAAAGCTGACCAATCAGGGGAGAGAACCGAATAGTTGTGTGAGGCGCCTGAAGGACCCAGTGAGGACCCTTCAAGGATGTTTCAGACAGGCATTTATGGTGTTTTTTCGGGTCAGTGTATTTTTCAAATAATATATTCAGTACTCTCATTTAGTTGTTTATCAGGTACGCCAAGCGAAAACTAATGTAGTCTAATATGAAAATCTTGCAGTGCTCTCTGCATGAAAGTTATTATGTTTGTTGTTGTTGAAACTTAGACTGGTGTAGATTCAAATGAATTATTTGGAGGCTATAGGTTGTGGTGTTGTTGAACTGTGGGCTACTGGCAGTAGCCTACTGCATTATACAGAAGTGTGTTTCAGTTATTTAGTCCAGCTTCACTGGAATAACTCAATATGATGAAGTGCCAAAAACTACAAATTCGAAAATTATAATATAGTTGAATCAACACCTTGCTAAAACAGTATCAACTAAAATTAAACATTACAACCGCAGTCAAGGTACTGTTTGGTTGCATTAGTTTTAGCTAGATATAGCCTACCTAGTAAATTATCAACTAAGTAGGCTACATGTTTTTTAATTTGTTATAATCAAAAGCCCACATTATAAACTATGGGAATAATAGGCATATAGATAAAGTATACCATATTAGTATTCAGTGAAATCTCTCCTTGTTTTCTTTGGCTGAACAATGGTGATGAATTAGTGACTTTACCATAATTATGTATATTTTATTATTACATGCATGCTGTGAATGTGATGATAGTCTGCATGTATTTTATTAATGACTTGTTGAAGACATTTTTCAATTTGAATATGTTTAATTAAGTGAATTTAAAATTTTTTGATATCCAGAGTCAGCCCTGTGATAGTCTGGTGACCTATCCAGGGTGTACCCCACCTCTCACCCAATGTCAGCTGGGATTGCCCCCTCCACCACCACCAACACACACACACACATCCAGGTTTATGCTATTTCTAAGTCATCACAACTGGACTGACTAATGATGGGTGCCCCTCCCTAAACAGCAACTTTAATCCCTCTACCAGGCAGACACTATTCATACACTTGTATGTTATTACATGTGCTGTCATTTAATTGTTGCGTTTAATTTACATTGAATGTTTTAATGTAATTTTCATTCTAATGTTTTATCTATGTTTGTTGTTAAGCACTTTGAATTGACTTTGTGTATGAAAATGTGCTATATACTGTAAATACATTTGCCTTACTGTACACTGTCATTTTGAAAATTAAACAGTTTTACACTCAATTTTAATCTCATTTTAGTGTAGATGAGGAGGGCGATGATGCCCATATGTCATTTGCTTTTTCTAAAATCACCTTTGACTTCATACATATGGTAGACCTAAAAAAGATGACACAAAACCTACACAAAAATGTCACACTTATCCTGAACACATCAATAAAATGGTAAGGGCCCGGGATGGAGTGGAATTAAAAGTTGGCATAGGACTGGCCCTCAAAAACCCATCTAGTGAAACATCAGCACAGTAGGCTAAAGTGTGACCATGCAACATACACAGCTACAGTATTTAAAGCATTTGGATTTTTTTTTTCAAATTTAACTTCATTTCTCTGAGCTTGTCAGCCACACTTTTTTTGATTAACTGCCATTTCTGTAAAGTAAGTGGGTCACAGTTAACTGTGGATGGGGGCAGACACACTTGCTCTTTCTCTCTCTCTCTCCCTCCCTCTCTCCTGTCGTTTACTTTCTTTGTCTTTTATGGTGTTTTTTATTCACACACTGAGACACTGCAATGGCCAATGCCTTTGGTCATGGTGAATGAAGAACTTTGTGAATGGACAATATGATATGAATGAACATGAGGTGCAATGGCTACAACCCACCAGTGGGTGTCGCTACAGGGTTTGCCTTGTGTATTCCTCTCGTCACAGTTCAGTGCGTTGAAAGACTCCGCTGCCGCCATAAATAAAGAAAATGTGGGTCAGTGATTTCCTGCTCGTGGCAGAGAGAGCCCCTAAGCCCTGAGCTGAAATCAGTTTGATCCCAGTGTAGGCTCATCATAGACCTTGGAGGCTTGATAAACGGAACATGACTTTGATCCACTGAGAGGAAGATCAAATAGGTTATGGAACAAGAGCTCTGATTGCAGAGGCAAAAAAAATATTGTCAGTGCTCTGAGCACACTTTTCAGACTTCAAAAACACCAGGAATAGCTCAGCTGAAGAGGACTAATTGAAGCCTCAAATAGCCATCATCAAGATCATAATCATCAGTATTGTGTTTGTCAATACCATTGATGACAATATCAGGTTAAGCAGTATCTGGGCCATGTATTTAAGAAACTGATTAGTCTTGGTTTACAAATTTGATCTCAGCTGATGTAGAGAGCTGATCATTCCTGGCACAACTCACACTGAAGAAAAACAAGTCTCAACAAACCGAGTATCTCCCCGTTAACGCTTCACCTAACTGGTTCTCTGCAAAACTGTGGGACAGAACTGTCAATTTCAGAGCTTACACATTTGTGTGATTTTCTTGACATGATATGCTTGACACAGTTCAAATGATATTAGGTTCTAATTGCCTTTATAAACAACAGACACCTTATTGAAATAGTTAGGTCATCAGTGGGTCATGGCGATTTGAGATATCACTTATGTGGAACCCATCACTGTCCCCATGCATGGCCGTTAAGCTTAAGGTTTTAGACAGATCACCAAAACGGCCTTGTGTTTTAAAAAGTTGTTCCCTATGTGTCAGAGAAAATGCATAGAAACTTTGTTAAAATGCACATGAAACTGTCATAATGGTGAGATGACATGGCTGAAGACATCTCTAATAAAAATGTCTTCAGGCATTTTAGGGAATGTCTTATTTATCTAAGACATGTAATGCATATAAAACTTGGATAGTTGTCAGATGGCTTAAGATGTTTTTGTAATGCTGATGGTGTCCAAGGACCTCGTGGCTACTTAGGGTTTCCATTTTTGGTCAGAGTTGTATACTTTTTATTTTTCAAATCAGTTATTTACAAATCCAGACTTCAATAGTAGAAGCTGAAATTTTACAGCTGCTGATTTAATTTAAAAATGCACAGGCCTCAGCTACCACACACTGACATGTGCATGATATTCTACATCAACCCTTCAATCTAGAGTCAAAGAAATAATTTGGTATGGCATAGTGCAATATACAGTATATAAGGCTATATACAATATACAGTAGTACATAGTACTGTAGTATAAGAGCTACCTTGTATCTACTAGCACATACTGTATACTAACAAGCTTGTGTGACTGTGTGGCTACTTTGGCCCTATATAAACCCACACCGTAACTGCAGTGGAGGAACAAGTACTCTAACTGTTTACTTAAGAAGCATTGGCATCATAATATATTTAAAGTACTAAAAATAAAAGTACTCATTATGATGAAATGGGGAATTTTACATTAGTGTAAATCATATTACTGGATTATAATGAATGATGCATTATACATCACATATAATGCTTCAGCTGGTAGCTCATTTTAACTATATGCTTATAACGTGAATTACTGCTGGGTAGCTTGTGAATTTCCCTCCAGGGATCAATAAAGCCGTATGATTATACTGTATTTTATATAGTTAACCTGATTCTGAAAAGTAACTAGTAACCAAAGTTATCAAATAAATGTAGTGAAGTAAAAAGTACAATATTTGTCTTTAAAATGTAGGGAAGTATAAAGTAGCAGAAAATGAAAAAACCCAAGTAAAATACAGATACCCCAGAACTGTTCTTAAGTAGAATACATGAGTAAATGTATTTAGTTACCTTCCACCACTGCTTAATTGTTTTGAAACTAAATAGCTACCTAGAGTGATAGTATTTTCTGAAATCAGCATTTATTTTCATTGAGCTTGAGCAACCTTTGCATTTTGGTTACATGTATGTGATTCTAGTATTTATATACACATTACTGCATTGAGGCTAGCTTTCTGGAGTGTTATTATATAAATTATTTCACTGAAAATGATTGATTTAATTCATAATGTCTATTTAATGTGCTGCTACACAGTGTTAGACGATTTAACATACATGGGAAAATTAGAGTATGAATCTGATTTGCTGTCATTGGGACTATTCAGAGTTGGGAAACAATTTGCCTGAAGAAAAACATGGGGGGGAAACGGTGTGTGTAAAATGCTTCTCGAACCTTTATCCTCAGATTTAACTATGACGTATTTGTCTCTTCCTTTATAAGAAACATACACTTATGTAGCCTATAATGCATTTTATTCATTTAAGTCTTATGGCCCACCACTAATTTTAACAAGATTACAGACTTACACAAACTAGCCAAACCTGCATGGATATTTTGTTTGCATGGCATTGTTTTTTTAATTCTTTGTAAATTATTTCTTCCTATAAAGGCAGTAGTATCCCAAGGACTGACTAAACAATGTCCCTTCTTTACAGTGCTGCTCACACATTAAATGGACAGCTTAAATTTAAATGCTGTTTCAGATTTGTGACCCTGGCATGAATATATTTGCGAACAGCAAAGCAGAAGGCTTGCTGACAGAGCAAGAAACTGTTTGTCAATATTCATCACAGAAATATGACTGTGGATTTTGCTGAGCAAACCCAAATAAATCAAAGGTATCAATCAAGTAATTTTACAACTTCTACCTTAATTTAACAGCACTCTTTATTAACATGTGTACCTTGTTTTTTTTTTGTTGTTTGTCAAGACAAGCAGGACTCTGCAGGACCCATTTTATTCATAAGAACACTATCATCACAGTGGGCTGTCTTGTCACTCAGCTGTACTTTCAAGAAGGCTATACACCATAGCAGACAAGCACTTTTTCATGCTTGGACAGTAATGGCAAAAGTCGTTATATACAAGGGGAAATCCCAAACTGTAGGCAGCTCCAAACTACATAACAATGTCAGCAGACCTCATTTACATTTGTTTACTGTATGTAAATTATACTAATGCGGTTTCTGTGATGGTGCCTCTGTCCTCCACATTTTCTGGCTTACTGGATATGAAAACAAACATATGACATTAAAGTGTGTCTTAAGCCCAAATAAATATGTCAGCATCAAATAAACCAAGTGAGACCCTTATTCACACAGTCTCCTGATTTTAGAGGGCCCACTATGAACAGAAGTCATCCTAATGAATATTTGCCAACTGAAGGCAACAAAGTACAGCAGACCCATTGTGTTGTTTAGTGGGGCTTTTTTGTCTTTAGGCTACTTCTTGCGGGTTTGGGGGCTTTTTACTTTCTGTGTGATCTTCAGCATGTGAAATGAATGCTAAGTCGGACAGAGGTCTGTTGACTGACTTAGCAGAAACATTTTACACTTTTATTATTAAACTACATCCAAAACAACAACAAACCTCCTTGGTTATCATGCGGGCTACGTTTGCTGCACTTTACTAAAACATTAACATCCAAAACGACAACAAACCTCCTTGGTTATCATGTGGGATACGTTTGCTGCACTTTACTAAAACATTCAATACGTAGACACCCTCCCATACCTTTAAAGCTGAAGGTCAGCACTTTAACCTTACAGCTGTCTCATTTCCAGTGTGCTGGAGTTGAGCCAAAAGAACAGAAAATGCGTCACTGTCCAAATGCTCCTGCTGATGCTAAACTAGTTGCCAATAAACCACAACTTTGTTACTTTAGAACAAGCGGCCGACACGATCCGCGTATGTGTTTGTGCGAAGTGGCAAATGTATGTGCAAGGCCGAGAGAAAACGGGGTGAGACGGATACAAGGGGAGTTCAGAAGTGAAGTGATGTTTCCTGTGCCGTGACCGAATCGACCGATGTTTCCACCAAGCTCCGGCGGGCCTCGCAGAAGGAGGAAAGGGGGGCTGGGGCTTCTGTTAACCGCTTAAATTTTCCGATTCCTTTGCAAGCTGCTTCTACATGTACAGGAAGAAGAAGCGGAGACAGAAGACAGCCACAGCCTCCCTTTCCTCCGACTCATGCTGTAGTTTCGTCCTTATAACTTTAAAGGCAAGAACTTTAACATTTAAAGCTCCAGGGGCTGTTTCACATAACACTACGTTGAAAACCACATATTTTCTTTATCAAGAATTTCAACGTGTCCTTCTAAGCTATCCGAGTAGCCAGACGGCATAAGGCTTTGTCATATCCGGTCAAACATTTTTCAAAGTAAGTTGTAGTGTAGTGAACGTGTCCAAAGCTTGTTTTCGGAGAGGGAACTGGAAAATGATTGAAAGGTCAGTGAGTAATAACACTGGGATTGACATACAGAAAATGCAGTTTGTTTAATAGTAACAGTGTAAGTATTTTCCTACATAGGCCTACATATACATTACATAGCCTACACATGTAAGCCAGTCGATATAAATTTTAATCAGTAAACACCTCAGCAAACTAAAAGATCACTGCTTGTCCACAAATCATTAGCTAAAGGAAGCCCATAACAGCTCATCAGCTTTAATTTAGGAACTAATGCATGTTATCATTGGTAGGCATTTGTTGTCCAGGTGGCCCATGGCTAACATCAGAATCAGAATCACGTTTTTTGGCCAAGTATGTTTAAACACACAAGGAATATGACTCTGGTACAGAGAATCTCAATGTGCTTTTGGAAGGCAGCAAGAAAATATGTGCATTTAAAATAGGAACGAGAAGAGGAGAAAAAAGGCAAAGTAATCTATTTATAAATACAGTATATACACCTTGTGTCAGAAGAGCTTTGAGGTTGTAGAAGAGCTTTCAGAGCATCATTAATGGTTTTAGTGTATTTAGTTAGTATGGATTAATAAACTATAAGATAGTAAGCTATACAGGCTGATGCTTCGACAAATGTTATTCAAGCTAGAGCATAATAAATTAGACTATGTAGAACAGATATGATTAAAAAGGGGAACACACTATATTCATGGTTTAGGCTACTATCTAGAAACTGATATGAGATTTACTGAACGAACAGCAAATAAATTAAACAAAGCCTAATTCATCACCCACTCTGCTGAAAGTCTTTATGAAGTGAGTTATCTTGTCTGTTAGCTCTTAAAACTACATTTTGCCATTGCAGGCTCCTCTAGGCTACAAGACGAGCTAATGGGCTGATATATGACCCGTATTTGTGCAACTTTAAATTCTTATTTTGAAATCCAGTTCCGGTTCTGTCTGGCGCTGTTTGCGTGTAACTTGTCACATCAGGGTGATAGGAGGGGACAATATTGAACCGAGCTTATTTGTACCGACACTTTCCTTACCCTAGAGTGTTTGCTGTTTCAGATGAAAGAACTCCAAACTCGGGGCGCTTTTCATAACCCGAACTGCCCCCGTTTCCACATGCGCTGACACATCTCCAGATATTACTCACATCCCGTCGGGCGGCGGAGGGAACGTTTACTTGGCAGGTTTGATACATCGTGAATACATACAAGAGACGCGCAACGGGGTAAGATGTTGCTGAAGGAATACAGGATATGCATGCCCCTCACGGTAGAGGAGGTAAGTTTTCCACCAGTTTCTACTCCTTGTTAGTTTGTTTTGGCCAGAACTGAGGTTCAGTAGTGTTCAGACAACTCTGTTCCAGACATGTGGCAGGAGAGACATGCATTCGGATTAACTTGAAGTACTTCACTGAAGACCGTTACCTCATCCCCCTGTCCTTCTCTGTGAAACCTGTTTAAATCATTCTGCTAAGCAGAAGTCGACAGTGCACTCACGAGTTGTTGTTGTGTCACACATAACGCTGCACTTTTAGGGAAAAGAACTCAAATAAACCTAAATATAACCTGTTATTGGAAGATACAAAACAAACGGCACGCTTTACGCTCTGATCTCATGGTTTGGACAAAAAAATAGTTTAGATAGTTTGTGTTGGTTTGGTAGAACAATGACATCACATGGATCATTATTATGTGGTCAGCACCCTGGAAGAGGAACTATAAGACCATAGCAATGCTGTGGTTTCAGCACTGTTGGTCTCTCTCTCACACACGCACGCACGCACGCACGCACACAATTACATGTAGGATAAATCCCCTGCATTAAATTCATGCTGCCCTATAGGTTGCGTATAATGACACCAACACAGTGCGTAGCAGGGGTTTTCATACTTGCTGGTGTTTCATACCAGTAGTTGCACTTGTGCTGCACTGATGGACAGCAGAGAGAAAGGCATGTTGTCTGTATTCAGCCTTTTTGTCAATCTGTCTGAGGACTCAAGTCTAAAATAGAAGGTGAAGATAATTCCACCCGTGTCCTGGCATGCACGCCGTACAGTATGATAGCACCCTCTTTAATTATCACCCATGTCATTGTTTGCTAACTCATCTCCATGGCTTGTGTTGCTGTGCTCCGTGGGTGGTGGTGTTGGTTTTCTTATAGCCGAGGGCTATTGTTCAGGTGCAGCGTCTTCACTGAAACCATGTCCTTTTAGACTGGGACTTGAAAACCTAGGTGAGATCTCTCTGAAGAAACATGAAATCTGAATAAACTGTATGTGCCAAACATAATTGAGGTGTTTTTCATTTAAACAGTTATTTTTTTAGGAGAGAGAGGGAGAGCTGAACACAGAAAAATAACAATTTTGCTTTCAAATCTATAACTGGCCACTCACATTTCCTTCCCTTCAGTCCCTCGCTGTAATGATGATCTGACGATTGGTTTCCAGCACATTTAACCTGCAGCAAACTGAGTCAAGTTCATGCTCATTTTGTTCTCAAGACTGTTAAAAAGTATTCGAGGAATTGAAAAGATCACTGTCGGATGGTGTGAAATGAGATGCTCCTTGCTTTGCCTTACAGGCTAATGGGATGGGTTCACATTTACATGAAACTATTGCCAACAATAATATCCATCCTTCTGGAGGCTGTCTGACTCATACAGAAACCTGTGGTCAAAAGAAAATTTTCACTCTCTATTACAGGGGTGTTCTGGGAAGAATGTGGTTGCAGGTATTCTTGCACATGCTCTTGTATTACCTCTGTGTGTGTGTGTGTGTGTGTGTGTGTGAGAGCTTTCTTTTTACAGCAGCGCATTTTTACAGTACTATTTTTGCTGAGGCAAGTTTGCCCCACCTCCTGTATATACGGGACAAGGCGGAATGTGGGGTTGGAGGTCCGTGTGAGAGAGAGAGAGAGTGAATGAGGAGAGAGAGAGAGCAGGGTCATTGAAAGTGTATCAGAGTTTTAAAATTTTACTTTGGTTGTTTAACTGTGGTTACATTCTAAATCCAGAACAAACACAACTACACCATTTTAAAACCCTGTGGGCAGGATTTTGTGTGAATGCAGCCAAAACGCAGCTCAAGTCTGTTCTGAGGTGAGGTGCACCTTGTGCGTGTGTGTGTGTGTGTGTGTGTGTGTGTGAGTTACGCAGACCTGAAATGGGATGCATATAGCCTATATAGTAGGTTACTGTAATTCCCAATTTCCATTAAAAAAAAAATCTAAACAAAATCAGACAACAGCCTGTTTTTGTTTTCAGATTGACTGCGAATTGCATGGAGGATAGCTTTCTCTAGTACTGGGATTCTGGCAGCTGGGTAAAAGAAACACAGGAGTAGCATTTTGTCAGTGTTTTAATCTCTGTGTAAACAAGCTTAAATCAAAAAAGCTGCCTTGAAGGAGAGTCAAAATGCCGGCAGTTTTCCACTATCTCTGTGTAAAAGGGGCTAGTGTCTAGTGCAAACAGATGGTTGTTATGAGAAGCCAGAACATTGTAATTAAAGGCTCAGGCTGTGATCAGATTAGAACAAAAAAGGTTATCCCACCACAAAAATTTACAACACAGGATTAGATTACACATTTCTTCCAAAAGTGACAAGTCTGTTAATACAGAGAATCCCACTAGACAACAGTTACATCAATGGTGTTGGATTTTCTGATGCTAAACGCTGATTTCCATCAGTAATATTTTCAAACAGTGGTGTAATCAAACCTTTATTTTCAGTTATGGTCTGCTGCACCAAGTCAGTCTCTTAAAGTACAGTATCCTTTCACTTTCACTTGGCCAAGAAAATAAAGGGTCACACCTTCAACATTAAGGCTTGTCTTATCAGCATGTGCTGCTGTAACTTCCTGCCCCTATAAATTGCTACAGAGAAAACCACTTCCGTTTGAATGCAGACCAACCCTACAAGACTTGCGATTAAGCAAAACAACCCACCTCACTTGCTAGCATGGATATTTTACTTACTTTTGTCAAGCTTTAAGGTTGTGATGAAGGCTCAGAAGGTTACCGACAGTATATTGAAACAAAACAGGATAATGAATTTCTTAGAAATACAATATAATGAGAAGTGTGTACATCTGTGGGATTAAAAACAAACTGGGTGTGGAAACCTACAACTGCCCCAAGCTTTTACACTGGATTCACAAAGAAATGGGGCTGACCCGACTAAGAATTTTTTTTAGTCGACTCAGATTCGGCTGTTCAGTGCAATGATTTGACTTTTCATTCTTATATAAATATATGAAACATTTAAAAATCAATGAATGACAGCTGATTATGATGCAAGATTTCAATTGCAACCTATTGAAATTGACGATATATATATAGTGTTGGGCTGCCTTATGGATTTGTCAGAATAACGAGACAGGCAGCACACTTGTACTTCTTTTGAAACAATGGTCTTTGACATGGTTATAGCCTAGTTTATAGCTTCCCCCATCAGTTAATTACAGCACATGTAGTTACTGTGTGTTTGATGTTTGCCAGCTTGAACTGAGAAGATATGAATATATATTTATGATTCTTCTTATTTATAATTCTTCATTGAACTGTTTTCCCAATACAGTTAGTTTTCTTCCTATTCCAGTTTGGATGGATCCGTGTTGCAGAAACATAAGAGAAACAGCTGTGCATTACACTATAATGGACATGAGCAAACACCTGGACGCACATTGGCAAATATAAACTGCTATAAAAATTAAGGCAACACTTGAGTATAACACCAAGTCAGTTAAACTTCAGGGATATCATTCTGTCCATTTAGGAAGCACAAGTGATTGTGAAACTGTTTCACCTACTTTGGTGCAAATTAAGGTGACAACAGGTGCAAAGGAGAGGCAAAAGCAAGACAACCCCCCCAAAAGGGAATGGTTTCATGTGTGCTGGCCACAGACAAATGCCCTCTCCTTATCCATCATGACTGATTCTTCTCAAGTTTTGTGTCCTGCTAGTGTCCTTGTCACAGGTGGTAGCATGACGCAGTACCTGTACCACTGTAGAGGTAGTCCAGTTACTCCAAGATGGCACATCCATACATGCAGTCGCAAGAAGTTTTGCTGTGTCTCCCAGCACAGTCTCCCCAATGTCTTCTAGTACGACCTGTGCTCACAGCCCACTGTGCAGCTTGACTAGCATTTACCAGTGAACACCAGAATTGGCAAGTCCACCACTGGTGTCCCATTCTTTTCACAGATGAGAGCAGGTTCACACTGAGCACACATTACAGGTGTAAAAGAATCTGGAGATGCCATAGTAAAGATTATGCTGCCTGTTACATCAACAGACCAGTTTGGTGGAGGGTTAGTGATGGTCTGGGGAGGCATATCATTGGAGGGCAACACAGACCTCCATGTCATAGCCAGCAGTACTCTGACTGCTGTGAAGTACCAGGATGAAATCCTCAGATCGACTGTCAGACCTTACGCTGGTGTAGGCGGCCCTGGGTTCCTCCTGGTGCAGGACAACACCTGGCCTCATGCGGCCACAGTGTGTAGGTGGTTAATGGATGACAAAGGCGTTGATACCATTGACTGGCCCTCGCGTTCCCCAGACCTAAATCCAACTGGGCGCCTATGGGACATTGTGTATCGGTGCATCTGATGCCACCAAGCACCACCACAGATTGTCCAGGAGCTCACTGGTCCCCTACCAGTTTGGTGGAGGGTTAGTGATGGTCTGGGGAGGCATATCATTGGAGGGCAACACAGACCTCCATGTCATAGCCAGCAGTACTCTGACTGCTGTGAAGTACCAGGATGAAATCCTCAGATCGACTGTCAGACCTTACGCTGGTGTAGGCGGCCCTGGGTTCCTCCTGGTGCAGGACAACACCTGGCCTCATGCGGCCACAGTGTGTAGGCGGTTCATGGATGACAAAGGCATTGATACCATTGACCGGCCCTTGCGCTCCCCAGACCTAAATCCAACTGGGCGCCTATGGGACATTGTGTATCGGTGCATCTGATGCCACCAAGCACCACCACAGATTGTCCAGGAGCTCACTGATCCCCTGATCCAGGTCTGGGAGGAGATTCCCCCAGGACACCATCAGCCGAGTCATCAGGGACATGACTAGATGTTGTGGGGAGTGCATACAGGCACCCGGGGGCCACACACACACTTCTGAGTCACATTGTGAGTTGCTGTGATAAAATGCATACAACTTTGATGAGCCTGTGATTTCATTTTTTCACTTTGATTTTCAGTGTGATTTTTAATACAGCCCTCCACAGGCTGATGATTTTTGGTTTCCATTGACTGTTAGGTCATTTTGTTCTGAATAAATTATATGGTGTATATCAGTAAAGGTTATCAACTTGAATAATTTGCTTATTACGATCTGGTGTGTGATTTAAGTGTTCCCTTAACTTTTTTATTAAAAACTAGAACTAGAAACCAGAATGAGTGTCATTCGACTGATGGGTCTCTCAACTAATGATTTGGCTAGT
>NW_018128122.1:516363-541042 GCF_001952655.1 Monopterus albus
AGAGTCTTAGTCATAGGTTTTACCAAAGAAGAAGAAGAAGAAGCCTGTCCTTCCATTACTATTCCGATCGGCCCTGCACTTTGCTTCTTTTTTCTTTTTCTTTTTCTTTTTTGACAGAAGTAAAGCTCTGTTTGGATGAATCCCAGGAAGCAGGGCGTCATTGGTTTGTTGGCACTCCTAACTTAGAAAGAAGTCGACTCAACGGTCCATCAGGAAACATGGAGGAGGGGTGTTTGTTCTGGTTGTTCTTATCATGGATGCGCACATTGAGCCGAATGTCATCTCTCATCTCCAAAAAGTCAGTTTCCTTTCCGTCCAAAGGGCAGAGGAAGGACGGCTGGCTGGAGGGATTAACTGACTAAAAGAAGAATGGTAGAATGGATGGATGGTGAGTAAGTTTAAACTACTTGAGGCGGAAAAGGGTGGTAGAGTGGATGGAAAGAATGGAAGGAGGAGTTTGGCAAGACTGGAAGTTCTGGGGGATTTTTTAAATTTTTTGCCATTTCTCAGAATCATGCACCAGAACACTGTGCGTGCGTGTGCTCACTTGGATGTGGAGTCCAGGGGCCATGCAAGGTCGTGCCTCTCTGCGTACTGTCTCTGGGAAGAGATTACTGTCTGCTGCTTGGCTGCGTTGTGTCATCACAGCCTCAGTACAGCAGATGTTGCACTGGCTATCCGAGCTGTGTTTATACTAGTTTAACAAACACCATACGCACTGAAGAAATCATTTAACAGTACCAGAGGGTATGAGTTGTTCTGTGAGCCTCGATTCTCTGTCCTCTAAATCATCTCTCGCAGGTCTGGGTGTGTGCCTGACATATTACCACTGCCTTCTTCTCTCCATTTTCTGTTTTCCTCATTTGTCATTCGTACTTCCAACAAAGAGTTAAAAATAATGAGTTTTACTCTCTGTGAAGAGTGAAACAGCTTATTGGTGACTCATGGATTCCACAGAAATAATCAGCAGGTTATTTACGTTAAAGGAATAGTTCAGCATTTATTTTACTTTTTTACTAGCGTAAAGGTTGGATGTGTGTGTGTTTGTGTGTTTAATGGACAAATATGATCATGCTGGTATTGATCTTCTCACTTAACTCACAACAAGAGTGCTAAAATGTGAAACAATTCCTTTTAATTCAATTATGGCCTCTGTTTATAATCAGTTATCTCTGTTAAAACCAAAAATTAAGAAGGGTCTTGGATACAAATGGAGGCATATGACAGCTCTGCAGTGATTGGATTTTAGAAGGTCTGTTCAAACAAATTACAAAAATATTCATTTTCCACTTTTGGAAACAGACTTTATGCATCTTCCAGGTCTATATAACTTTTAACACTTGAAAACATTTCTACTGTTTTAAAGGCCGGTAAGTCTTACTGTAAATTCCATACTCGCATAAGAAAATGTTTAGTTCCATTAAAGGGCTGATCAGACTTTACTCCTACCCTCATGTGTAAGCAAACATAGACGAGGGACCCTCACATGCTCCTAAAAATACTTCAATTCGAGGGTCAGCCTTCTGTCCATACACTCTGACGTTTTCCAAGCATTGCTGTACATGCGCAGTCGGGGCTTTTTGTTGGGTGGACAGTCCATGTGGGGACACATTTTGGCTTGCAATGAGATCCTGAGAGGATGTTGAGAATTACATTACTAGACCTTAGTGGAGACACAGATGTGTTAAGTATAATTTGCTCTTAAGTGTAATGTGAAGTGTGCAATACTGTGGGGTCACAATGACTCAGAATAACTCCATGTCAAATCAAGAAACTGAGGTCTGGATAGAGTCTGTAACACTAAAGGAGATCTGTCACAGCTTATCTTCTGTGCCAGAGTATTCATTTATTAAGTTCCATCTCAAGAAAGATTTAGATCTAACTCTACCCAGAACCACTAGGCGAAGATATAATAATTTTCCAGTCTCAGTGTTTTCATAGCTATGTGCTGTTCTTCACCTGTGACCAGTCATCAGTCACTGCACCCATTTTTCACTGCTTTGTCTCTCTCTCTCTCTATCTACAATTATGTCTTTGTCTGCTCTGTCTTACACCTGCCTGTCTTTGGCTGACAACATGTCTCTTTTCAAGCTCACTAGAAAAATTCTGACATCACCCTGACCCTCAGTACCTGTTTGCCACAATTTAGATTTGACACTCTAATAGCTTAATTTGCCAGGTTAAAAGAGCACTGGAGACATGGGCTCAGACTGTATCAACTGAACAAGGGTTTCACAGGAGCTTAGATACGTTCAGGAGGACAAATGTGAAGTGGTTCTTGTAGAAAACTTTAACCATTATCCATTATTTTAGTGCCTCAGCGAAGTCCAGTGAAAAAGACAATCATTCAAAGCTCATTTAATTGAATATCCACGTGTTTTGAGTCTATTTGATATAGCTGATTGACAGTTGTACCCAGTGGCTGAATGGAAGTGTTAGTTTTGGCAATAACAGATCACCATCTGTACATGAAAGACAATAATCTGCTCAGAGACCTGTGCTGGGGAAACATTTTCTCTGGGCATCACTCCAGAATTAAAGATAGCGCCTCTGTTTCTACTGGATATTTATGAGTGTGTGTGTGTGTGTAGTTTTTGAATGAATGGTAAACATACTGTTGGGGTATGTTAACTTGTGAGATCCTGTAATGACTTTTGCAAAGAGTAGTTGCTTGTTTAGGTGCTGTTGAGAGAAAGGATGGGATGGTTTGAGGATAGATGACTATAAATGAGAGGATGTGGGGCTGGCCGTTTGAATGGGTATAGATGGGTAACACATCACTTGCCAGCTCATGCCGGCATAACCACCTCTGCAAGTTTCTGTCTAGCCAGAATTAATTGCAGAGAATAAAAGACCACTTTCAGCTCAATCACTTTACTAATGCATCCCTTGGTCTCATGCCTTGTGTTGTAAGATGCACAGGTGATGTTGTAGAGATGTTAAAACACACAACCATTTGCCTAAACATGCAGGTGGTGCACAAAAGTGCAGTCAACACTCAACAGAAGTTGGATTGTGTCCATGTAGTACTGTAATAGGATTGGTACTGTGGTATATTGTGCTTTCAGTCATAGAAATACACAGAAGTGGTCATGCTGCACAAACATAGTTGTAGTTCCCTAGCTTGATAACTACTGACAGTTTTGTATCTTGAGACATTACGTGGATGAAAACTTTTTTTATTGATCCTAAGTAAAATTTTCACAAAGATCAGAGGTTACTTCAGTGTAGGCAATAGTGTCTCTTTCCCCTGGTTAGTTTATTCACTTTGGATGGAAAAAAAAAAAATCTGTGTTGGCTGGTTTGTTACAACCCCCTTTTAATATGGGCTTTCTAACAAGATCGGTTGCCATCGTTCAATCCTGGAGCATGTTTCCATGACGCTAGCAGTTAATTTCACGTGGCCACAGGCTGGAGGAGCTGAAAAAACAGTGAGGATGAACATGCTTCTGTCCAACTTTTTTTTAAGGCAAGGTAATTAAAGAAGACTGTGTCCTTGGGTGTTCCTGCATTTAGAATGGGTGATGTAAGGAAATGTGACCTAAAGTTGTGTAAAGTGAGATTTTATTGATCCCTGAGGGAACATTCTCCTCTCTTGTCCACGTTCACACAGGGAGGTCAGGGATTATGGTGAATTATGTTGAATTATGCCAACATGGGGTCTTTGCCTCTGGATTTTTAGTTGAACTCCAGTATCTCCCTACTATCACATCTTACTGCTCTCCATATTATTTTTCACAAGCACTGCTACCCCTTCATTCAAAGTATTATTCTCAGTTTTTATGGTTTGGCACTACCGATGCACTTCAGTTTCATTTAGGAAATGCAGCCTGTTAGATACAGTTTGTTTCTTTGGTGTCATGGTCAGGTGCAAGGCCTTTTTGCCATCTGGTATACATGACAATGCAATGATTCAATCATCGTCCTATTTACTGCCATTTACTCTTCTTGAGGAAATCATCATGGGTTGTGATGGACCATTATCCACGGATGAGGCCCGTTCTCATTTCCTCGATGCCTGTGTGTGTTCTGTGTGTTTGTGTGCCAGCGTGTGTATTGTATAAGCAGAAAGCCTGTTTCATAATACGAGCACTACATGAAGTCGTCATGAAGTCGAGACTTACGCTCAGAGGAGGGACTGTTTGACTTATTTGTGAAACAAATTCTGTTTGCCTCTCTTGTACACACCCAGACTTTGAGCTGAAGTAGGCTTGTTTTTATTATTTAACCGTAACCGCTCTATGAGACCTGCCTCATCCAAAGAGAAAGATACATGGGCACAGAAAGGATTTGGTTGAAAGATTGTCTGCCACAACAGAGCCAATGATTTCATCTCTTCTTTATCCATCATGGTATACTGAACAAAGATTTCATCATAATTTTAGTTGTAAATTAATTTTAATTAACATTTCCATTACAATTCGGCTATTAAATCATAGGTTGTCAATAAATACTGATCAAAATTTTAGTTGACAAAATCAACGCTGCGAACGAGGCTGACGATGACCTTGGTGGGCTGATGAAGTGTAACCCCGGTTCTTAACATACTGAAAGCCTGATATTGTTTTTATTGGAAAGCAACTAAGCATGAAATGACAACCAGATCGCTTTTGCAGGGAGCTTTCCCTGATTATTGTGCTGTGTTCTGTGTTTTCTCCCAGATAAAACATTGACTAGTTGTGACTTATCAAATGCAGCATACAATATAACTTTATAAGTATTACACCAGATATGGTGTTATTCCTAACATTAATTATTCAGAGGCCCAGCCGTACTTTTTATAAATCTCCTTACTTGATGACCACACTATCCACATTACCAAGTTTTTATGTTGTGAAGAAAACTGCTTTTTTTTGTAGTGCAGACTCTTTTTGTCACAAGTTTTGGTACGAAACTGCCTTGTGTCAAAGTGGGGGGGGGGAATTAAAAAGATTTATTCCACCATCTCTCCCTGCTGCACCAAGAAATCAGAAGAGGGATAAGAGAATTTTTTTAAATTTTTTTTTTTACAAGTAGCCACTGTCTGAAGGTGGCTGTAATATCTGTATCATGTAGCTGAAAATAGAGACAAAGCAGCGGATTCTTTGGACCAAAGCCCCACCTGTTGCATTCAACGTGGACATCTTTACAGAAAATGCCTATAAGTTGCTACTGTGGGATCACTTGCTTATTTCAGGAGTAGCTGAAACGACATGTTGGGATTAGAATAAAACTGTTGTTAACATTTCATTTAAGTGTTTGTTGTACATTAACATGACTGAGGGATCTGAAGTATTAGTCTTAACATTTAGTCTTCAGTATTCTTATATGGTAAAGGGCCGAGAGGCTGGTTAGAGGATGACAGTGAGTTAATGGAATTATGTAAGACGATGCTTCTTTATAGCACTGAACATTGCAGACACAGTGGCTCAAATGTTTGCACTCCATAAATGGATTTGTGCACTTTTTTTTCAAAATCAGATTTCACAAGTTGTGATTGTACAAATTTGACGGGAATGACCTGGGAAAGTTTATTCTTTGCCAGATGTACAGTGACATGGAGTGATTAATCAGTTCCAGAGGCAGCAAGGCTGTGTTGGTACTTTCAGAGAAGTAGTATGTCAGAAATTAAGAAAGGTAGGTGAGTTATGATGATGTAGTGATATAAGCATATTTTATAATAATACTGAAAAAATAACAGATGCAATCATACAGGATGTTATGAGGTTTTCCCCCAGTGGAAACTCACTGTCTGTTGGAGCAGTGCCCAGCTGCAAACACCCTACAGCAACAGTATAGATTCACACCATTGTAGTGTGAATATAGCTTTGTTCCAGTTGGCCAGTAACAGCTCTACTGTAGCAGAGGAGGTTGTGGAGCCCAACAATGTGCATAACTCCACCCTAATACACTTAGGCATCGCTGAAAACACTTCTACTGACATGTCTTTTTTATTGGTCTAATTTTGTTGGGGTCTGCATTGGGTTTTTAGTTGTGGGTGTTAGGGATTCAACTAAAAACATCGTCAAATGGTAAAAAAAAAAATCTGTTAAAATGTTTTCAGAAAAAGTAGCTATGTGGCAGGCTACTGGAAGTTGAGCCACTGACTGTTGCAGTCTGGTGGAGCTTACTTTTGTAATGCAGATCTGAGGAGCAATCTCTGTAAATGATCGTTCATGTTCAGTCACTCACGTAGGTGTGTGTTTATGGATGGAGATCGGTGCTTAATAAAGCTGTTCAGTCAGGAGCGCTCCTCATAAAAACTCCGTGCTTCGTTTAAGTTGGCATCATATGCTGTATATTTTAAGGATATTCACTCCTTAACACTGATTTTATATTATATTATTATTATTGCACCAGTTAGAGTAGGTAAGAGAATTTAGATGTTCTTTTCTCTGTTTTCTCCTTAACACATCCATGATTCTTATGACCCATGAGCTTAGGCAACATCAGCAGAGAGCAACAAGAGCTTAGTTTGCTTTTGAGTCCAAATGTGCACAGATAACACATTTACTATCCATAATAAAGGTGCACAGTTACTATCTCTGCATAGTTTCCTTTAACTGTTCCACAAGCATCTGCATTTTAACTTAAGCATAACATGTATGTTATGCTTAAATTAATAAATTAAATGTACTGTATGCTATCATACACTAACTTTACTGCTCAGGCTGTGTACATAAGCTACGTACACATACATATCATGTCATTTGTGTCGGCCTTAGTTCCCAGTCAAGCGGCCTTTGTGCCCTTTGATAATGGCCAAATGGCCTTGGCCTTCAATGAAATTATGAAATTTATGGTCTGGTTTAAGGCTTGTTTGTTTTTTTGATTTTTTTATTTATTTATTTATTTTTTTTAGAAAAAACCCAAATGGTATTCAACCCTAGATATTACAGGCTTGTAATATCACCATTACTTCAGCATATGCTGCAGTGATAATACAATCACTTGAGCGTGAAAATGGCTTTAAAGTGGCCTTGTGTTTATTTGGCTACGTTATCAGCGGCCGGCCGTCTACCATGTATTGGAGTGCTCAGACACCAATTAGGTTCTTTGGATATATTGTTAACTGTTTGCCTTTATTTCAGACTAGCTCTTACCGCTGGAGGCTATCAAGTGTGAGTTATCATCTGATCATATGTAATGTTCTGGTGGTCTGTCTCACCCTAGTTTCACTTGTGGAGTGAGGGTGTATTTCTATATGTGTACATTTTTTATCTTCTTTTACAACATGTATAATAGCTGCTGGTCCCTGCTTTAATTACACAGGGAGACTCAGAGATGGTAAGTGCAGCAGAAGAGGAGGCAGAGGCAAGAATATGTTCTCCCTTCTTTTCCAGTGTCTATTTTTTTGTATTAGTCCGTGAAGAGATGAGAGGGAAAGACTTAGCAGGGAGACAGATGGTGATTGTAGCTTCAGCAGGTACTTTACTGCAATGCTGTAAAATACTTTCAAAGTGAAAGAAGTTGAGAAAAAAGTAGACAGAGGTGGCAAGAAGCTTGAAAATTGACATGAAATATGTAGAAGATGGGAAGAGTTGATAAAGAAGTCATCTATGGTTTAACGCAGCTAGTGATTTTTGTGTGTCAGCGAGACTATGCTTGTTTGCCGATGCAGTGAAGTTGATGCCATTTCAGCAGCTTTAAAGTAGTCTAGACTGTAAGTACAGGTATTTGGATGGTTGCACATTTTTGCTCTTCAGGCTTTGTGCTTCAGCACATTCAATTTAAAATAAAATAATGGATACTACATTAAAGTGCCAAGTCTCAGCTATAATTTGTGGATTTACATCAATATTGAAGGAACTGTAGCTCTTTTAATATATTGTGTCCAAATTTCAAGGTTCTATGAACTAATGAAACAAAAATCAACCTCTGTCAGACTGATGGAAAATGAAAAGATTGGGCATGTATGGCTGCCAGTGAGACCAGCGCACTTCGATTTTACTGATTTCACTGGAAATGGATGAAAAATTGTTGATTTCACTGCAAATGATCCTAAACATAAAGCCAAAGTAACCAAAGTGCTTTTCAGGGTGAAGCTGTAGAATATCCTTGACTGACCAGGTCATTCACCTGATCTCAGCCCGACTGAGCTGCGTTCCGCCTGTATATGGTCATATTGTTTGACTTCATGTGCGTCTGTCCAGTTGGTATTGAACCCCTGAACTTTGAGCACTGTGTTTTAACAGGGCTTTATCTTCCACACAGTTCTTTGTACGGTATATAAAGTAAATCTATTCAAATCAAAGCAGAGACTTGGTAATTGAAAATGATATTCATTATGTTATTCCAAATTGAATTTGCTGCAGCATAGAGCCTGAAGAGCAAAAACGTGTAACTGTTCAAATACTCAAGCTATGAAGGAGGATAATCACCTTTTTTATTGGCCAAATATGTTACACACAAGGAATTTGTTTCCGGTACAGAACCGAGGCAGCCGGCACCAACTCAGCCGATGGCTCTAACCATCGGGGGCAACTTGGGGGTTCAGTGTCTTGCCCAAAGACACTTGGGACATGTGGACTGCAGGCACCAAGATTCGAACCTCCGACCGGGAGACGACTACTCTACCCACCGAATCACAGTCGCCCCCAACATCCACTGTACTGAACTGTATCCAAGTCCTTTGGGTGCATCAGTGCCCATGTGTTCATATAAAAGTGATTGTGATTCATGATTGCATCTGTTATGTACTTGCTGCTAGAAAGTTTTGAAAGGTTTGTTTCCGCTGTGTGTTACTGAGGATGCTTTTACACCCAGGATAAGAATACACTCGCACACACTGGTCATCATGCTGTTCTGCTGTGCCTCTCGCCCACACACAGGTGCAACGCATCTTTGGAAGAACTATCAGCTCAGCCCACACACACACACGCACACAGAAACACACAAATTAGACAGGCTATAGATAGTTATATGCTGACACATTTCATTATCATCTCTCGTTTCCATGGTAACCCTGCACCATGCATTGCTACCATTACCCCCATAGCAGAGTGGATTATAGTGATTATAGTGCAAGACCATCCCTGGGATAAATGTCAAATAATGAGGCAGATGATGGAGCCTTACCTTCCCCCAGGTCTGGGATTTAGCACCAGTCACTTCCTTGTAGTGCAAATTCTTTGTTTCATGTTAGACACGTTAATGACAGTGTAAACGGACTGTGCTGATACTCCAGGTAAACAAAATAACTAACCAGTTGCTTGCTGATTATTGAATGTCACTGACAATTTGCTTACAAGAGTTTGATTTCAGGTGTCTGTTTCTTATTAAGCTTGTAATTGAACTACTGAGGAAATGTAGCACATGCTAACAAACACAGCAGAAATGCTCCTGAGGATATTAGTTTCTTTTCTGACACCACTTCATTCAGCAGTATAAAGCATTATGGTACCCCAATGCAGCAAGATGTTTCCCCTTTGTGCTTCAAAAAAATATAATATTGCATAGTTGCTACAGGTCTGCAGCCCTGCAACAGAGACATTTGACTAAAAAGTAGAGCTGTACCAATAAGGTGATTAAGCAATTAATTGATGGAAAGAAATACTGGGAACCTTTTATTCACTTTGATCTCTCTATTTTCTGACATGTTATAGACCAAGAGATTCATTGATGTATTGTTAAGATAACTGGTTGGTGAATTGAAATAATGATTACTTTCAGCCCTACTGAAAGCCACCTTTGTCGGCCTCGTGGTAGTGCAAAGTCATAAGGGTTCATTGTTTTGGAACCATTAAGGTCTGTACAAAATCTTTTGCCAATCTACTCAGTTGATATTGAGACAGTTCACAGGGTAAGTGAAAACGTGACCTGCTATGTGATTCACCCTGTGATTCATCATGACTGTAGGGCCGGATTCAAATATTCAACTGTTCGGGTATTCAGTCGTTGGGTAGTTAATCACTTTTCAATTTTAGTATTCAATTATTTGAGATAGCAGGATCATCCAGAATGGTGCCGCCCCCAAGCCCCTGCCGCTGCATAGCTTCTGCTCATTGTCGCTGTTTTGGCAGGCAGCAGGGTCATACCAGCTGTTGCTAACTAACGTTAACTCTGTGACTTAAATTGATGACAGGACAAATTGAAACTCGCTGCTGTCAGATTTGTACCCTCGCTGCAGCCAGTGGACAAACTGACAACACTGCTGTCTGCTTTTAGATGAAGATCATTTATAAGGCAAAGAGGCATCGCTCTGTAACAACACTGAATAGTCAGCGTGAATCGACTGCTTCTCACTGGTTCAGCTCTAACAGAGTGACATGTCTTTCACTGGTAAAACCATCAGCTAATCGCACATCTGTTATTGAAATGGCACATTCTGCAGGATGATGTACACACGAATGGTTATGAAACTCCATCGTCTGTCATCTTTTACATATTATATCAGAACTTTAATTAGCTTTATGGTTTGTCTTTTAACCCAAAGTACTGCCAGATAGGAAAAGAGGTAGGCCTACTTTTAGTTGCAGCCCAATCTCAGCTGAGAATGGAGATGCCAAGTGTTCAACTCAAAACCCCCCCACCCTCCCGAAGCCCAAAGGTTGCCATTCGGGACATGACTGTCATGATGATCCAATACAGCAGTTGAGATGTGGACCAAAGCAGTGGACAGACAGTGACCTTGCTGTCGCTGGAGCTGTACTGCTAGGATGACTGAAAATGCTCTATTCAAAAACATGTTTTAAACATAATCTTCTAATAAAATGCTACAGCCGTTTCTAGCTGTGTCCATGAAAAGTTTCATATGGTTAGGGTACTGCATGTTTGGCTCCCAAGATACAAGGCCTCACTGGGTATCAGTCTCTTAGCAGCAGCAGCAGCAGCATTCAAGGTTTAAAGGTATTTTAATAAGAATTATTTCAGCTAAGAAAACTCATATTCTGACCCCAGAAGCCCTTGATGTTTATGTAAATTAGAGGTATTTTTTGCTTCATTAAACTGGGAAGCTTTTATTCCATCACAAAAGCTGCAGTAAATTGTCTTTTTAGTCACTGTTCTGCTGCCACTCCTGTTAAGAGCTTCCATTTGATTTGAAGTAAGAGTACATGACCTTTTAATGATTACAGTGACAAATTTGATATTTAGTGTGGTGTGTGATTATCCATGCATCCTGTCTAGTTAAGGTAGCAGTTTGAATGCAGTTATCTTTTCTGATGCACAAATACCAAATAACTCCCATGATGGCAATTCTAGTAAGGATTCAGAACTGAGCAGTCGGCTGGAAAATGAGCTGGTTTGTCTCGGTTCCCATTATGCTGCATTGCAAATACGAGGTTTTCAATGGACCGTGGGTTCCACAGGCCTGGGAAAGATGTAAGGTCAGTATTTCCTCTGATAGGTCCACAAAAAGTAATTGTGATAAAAGAAACGCAGAGATCATGATCTCACTGAATACCTGCTGAAATGAAACTAATAAACTCCACTTCTTATCTTAATGACTTCTCAGCGAATGTTGATGTTCTGGCAGGGGAGCTGTAAGAGAGAGGGTGTGTGTGTGAGTGAGAGAGAGAGGGAATGTCTGTCCCACATGCAATTGTAACGTCACAGTGTAGGTCACATTCTCAACCCTTCCACTGAAAAATAAGAATGAGGGTTGATTATCTCTCTTACTGGTACTTGCGTGTGTGTGTGTGTGTGTGTGTGTGTGTGTGTGTGTGTGTGTAGCTTGTATGTGTACTTTTCCCCTTATTTTAGTGTCCTTTTCTACTGAGTCAGCCCTGACCACGGCTGATTTGTAGTGAGATTTAGAGGGTTAGGAAGCGAAAATGCCTGTTAAGATGTATTGACTGGCCAAAGTGTGTGTGTGTGTAGGTTGTACATGGACATAGAGGGGATGAGAGGAAAAAAGTTTTGAGAAGAAGAGAGATATATCTTTATTTATTAATGGGATTAGGTGTTTGTAATCAACAACAATAAGCACGTTTGAGTAGAGTTTTATAGAAAATAGACAAAGAATTTGACTGTTAGCATTTTTAAAACTGAATTTGGTGCTTTCCTCCATAATTCTCACTTACCATTTTTAAATTTTTGAGTGTTAATAATACTCTTAGCATGATAAAATAAAAATATCCTCTGATTTATGTTCCTTTTTGCACTTATTTGACTTGGAATTTTGACTTTGTTTGACTTTGTTTTGGTTTCTGTTTCTTCTTTGAAACTGTTCCTAAGGAGGGTGATGCTTTAAGAAATCTTGTTCTGACATATTTTGTGTGTTAGTGATGGTGGTGGTGTTTTTTTTTTTTTTTTTACAGCCTCAGGGAAATGTTGGATGGCAGCTTTGCTTTTAAATTCATTTGCCCTAGTGCAGGACTCAACCCAAAACAGTGATACACCCTAACCCTATAATCGCCATGTTAGCTGACATCACCATGAAAAAGGTCCACTGACCTGAGACATTCAGGGATATTACAAATATGTAGTTGAGGGTGTAGAGCACCCAAACATTCCAGCGTTGTACTTAAATATGTCAGTGTAAAAAAAAAAAAAACAAAACAAAAAAAACAACCCAGGGTCACAGTTCCCTGTTATGCTTGTTTATGCACATGTTAAAATAATCATGTACTCTGAAATGTATTCATACTGTAGGTCATTGTGCCATGCAGTTAAACTTGATCATGCCATGCCATGGTGTGCCAAGTACAAGGCCTGTACTGGCTCTGGCCCATGCACAGGTACTGTAGGTGCCGCTACACATACAGCCATACATACACCTGCATGAGGTGTAAGTTTATGATATATTTTACTGAAAACCTTTTTAATTGTTGGTTTTATCAGTTGCAGTTGCATCATGTGTGCTGCATCATGTTGAAGTTTTCAGTTTGCATCATGTGTTCCACGGCTGATTTGTAGTGAGATTTAGAGGGTTAGGAAGCGAAAATGCCTGTTAAGATGTATTGACTGGCCAAAGTGTGTGTGTGTGTAGGTTGTACATGGACATAGAGGGGATGAGAGGAAAAAAGTTTTGAGAAGAAGAGAGATATATCTTTATTTATTAATGGGATTAGGTGTTTGTAATCAACAACAATAAGCACGTTTGAGTAGAGTTTTATAGAAAATAGACAAAGAATTTGACTGTTAGCATTTTTAAAACTGAATTTGGTGCTTTCCTCCATAATTCTCACTTACCATTTTTAAATTTTTGAGTGTTAATAATACTCTTAGCATGATAAAATAAAAATATCCTCTGATTTATGTTCCTTTTTGCACTTATTTGACTTGGAATTTTGACTTTGTTTGACTTTGTTTTGGTTTCTGTTTCTTCTTTGAAACTGTTCCTAAGGAGGGTGATGCTTTAAGAAATCTTGTTCTGACATATTTTGTGTGTTAGTGATGGTGGTGGTACTTTTTTTTTTTTTTTTTAAACAAGTATCAAAATTAGGAAACTAGTTGGCCGTCCACGTGTCGAGGTGTCCTTGGGCAAGACACCTCCCCGTTGCCCCCGATGGTTAGAGCCATTGGTTGAGGTGGCGCCCGCAGATGGCTGCCATTGGTTCTGTACTGGAAACAAATTCCTTGTGTGTAACATACTTGGCCAATAAAAAGGTGATTATCCTTAGTTAAATTCAGATTTCCTGGTTTTAGATTAGACATCAAACAAGAGCTCCTCCAGTTTAGGACGGATGTGATGTTTTGGAATGTTAAGCTCACCTGCCTATATGTAACAAGTATTAGTCATGACAGTTGTAGCTAGCTGACCCAAAGTGACTCCCCATTGCAAGGGATTTGACTTAAAAATATAATTATAATCATCTCTATTACATATTAGAAGGGCGAGATTGAAATCAAAAGGCACACAATAAAAGTAAAGTCAAGTATCTCTCAACATGAGTGTCCATTCATTTTCATTTAGCTTTTTATTTGTAAATGTTATTGTCACTGATATTAGCCATTGATATTACAGCAGCCTGTATTATTGCAGCCTGACTGAGTTTGATAAAACACCGATAAGTTTAACTCTTGACATCTGGAGAGCAGAAGAGAGACTATTGGAGCAATTCTCCAGAGCATTTGGGTTGTAATTATCAAAGCCATGGATTTGAGGTTTGATGCCAATGCTTTAACAATTCACCATTACAATATTGTACAGATTATACAGATCCGTACAGGTCTCTGTTTTCAAGTACTCTATTTTTATTCTGAATCTGAATTTATCTCATTTCACAATGAGCATTCCTTTGTCTGTCTGCATCGTTTACTGCCTGTTTATACTGCTTAATTTGTTGCTTATTAATACTGCTTATTTTGTTATACTAGCCTTATGTTGGTTTACTTGCCCCTTGCATGGGGATATGTACATGCACATTGAGAGCCGATGTACCAGAGTTAAATTCCTCGTGTGTCCAACACACCTGTCCAATAAAGCTGATTCTGATTCTGATCCTAATGTCAGAGCAGGCATTGCAACATATGATATAAGGCAACAAGAAACTTCAGTGTCCCAACCATTAATTGCATATGTATGATGGACATGGTGTCACCACTTCCCTCCACTATGCAAAAGTGAAGCCAAAATATTGTGAATATTGCAGCTGTCATCTTTTTGTTTTTTTTGCAGCCAGATTCTGCATAGTAGCAACCAGAGGTGGAATGACCGCATTGGATCGCTCACCAATCAAAACTGTCAAATCAACTGAAATACACCCCTTTTTAATATAATGAAAAACAAACAAACAAGTAAAGGTTCTTGGTGGACATTTTAGGTGTAGCCTATATTGGCCAGTGAAAAGGAAAAACAAAACCAAACACTTGACAGTTGATTTGTATGTGCAAATCCCATTCTGTTCATTTGAAGCCTGTGGTGCAAACAATCTCACTGTGCATCATGTAAAGACTGTCTCCCCTCTCTTCCATCATGGTTCACCTTCCTCTCACTTTCCAGGTTTTATAGCCCTGGAAAGGCAAACAGGGGCCAGATGTGCCAGCTCTTTAAATAGACCTAAAGAGGTCTTAACAATCACTCTATTCAGCTCCAGCTAATGTCCAGCTGCCCCTTCTGGCCCCTTAAAATTCCTGAAATCAGATACAAATACTAAGTTCTTTTTTTTCTTTCCTGTTTATTTTATGGCCCTTGTTTATTTAAGGTTATTTCTAGCACCTGTGATTCAGCTACTGTAGAGCAACCACTGTCATTACTAAGGAAACATTTGTGCTGGAGGGCACAGTTTTTCACAAGAGGAGAGCTGTGTTGGGTCTGAAACATATTAGGTGCTTAGACACACAAACCAGCATACTGTACACTCTAAACACCTACATATAAGTCTTTATTTTCTTTAAACGCTAATCAGACAGTCAGTCAAACTAAACGCAGCAAATGAAAGGGGGGGGGGGCACCATAATCTGAAAAAACCTAATACTGAAGCAGAATCTGAAGGGGTCTCATTTCATAGTACAAGTCATAGCACCTCTCTATTTTTGCACAACTAACTCCCGTGTTGAGCGATTGAAATTTTTGTGATTGTAGTTCTGAGCTGTTTCCCGCAGCTCCTGCAGGGTCCACGAAGTCACTAACATGATTCACCCAATATCGATTTTCGCACTTGCTGCTTTCTGACATAAAGTGTACTGTTGGTTTGGTGATAACACACTGCTGATCACATCCCACACTTTTCTTTTCTTGGTGTGCATGCTTGCATGTATTTGTGTATGTATGAATCACTTTCATCCATCCCACATCTTTCTCTCCTGTTGATGACCCTTTTTTTTAAGCCCACAACCCCTTGTGGGGGTGCTGTCTATATCTGTACGGTATCCGCATATACTGACACATAATATGCATCCTCTCCCTGCCAATAATTAGCCTTTCCCCTCGTTTAGACCTCTGAATTGCATAGACTTTTTGTGTGTGTTTGTGTAGGCGTGTGTGTGCACATGCTTTCCATAAGAAAGAAAGACAAAAACAAGAGTGAGAGATCAGACTAAAACAAGTTGTTTCCATAACTCGATGTTGGTTGTTGGTCATATAGTGGTATGTTGTGCAAGTTTGTTCCACTCTGCCTGGATCAATGATCATCATCAGCATCTGTGATCTTTCCTCAGCTACGACTATAAAAAGATCTGCAAACAGGCTATGCTGCTTATGAATTTTTTTTTTCTGTAGCAGTGACACAGGAAGAAAGATTTTATGTTTTTGAAAAGGAATTCGAAAAGGCTCATTAACAAGCAAGACACAGCAGACCTGATGTGGAATAACTGACAGGCAATAACAATGGCGGAAATACACATGGAGAGAAAAGCACTGACAAAAACTATTAGGCCTTCCTTGAATGTTGTTTTGCTAAGGGGCCTTTTCACACCTGTCGTTCGTTTGCAGTAATCCAAATGAGCAAAACAGTTTGTGAACTTTGGCCATTTTCCCCTTGCTTTGGTTTCTTTTCATACAGAGCAAAATCCAATTGAACCAAAATGCGTCACTACAGATCACATGAGAACATTCCCTTCATTCATTGGTTAAAGGAGTCTGTCTAAAAATAAGAGACTATATCCAGTAAAACTGCCCCTTCATCATTGCAGAACTTTGCAAAGCAAATATATTTAATGATAAAGAACAACTAACATATTCTTGAAGCCAGTTTAGTATGTTCAGAGGTTTCACTGTGATAGCCTTACAATATCTGGTAAGACCAGTTGCAAATGTTAGCAAACTTTAGATAGATAATGTTGTTTTTGGAAGTGTTTTCTATGCGTATCTCATACCCATCTCATGCTGCAGAGAGAATTCCGTTTCATCAAATGAGTCAATCCACACTGGATTCGTGAGACACATCTCCTGTAGAACCTCTGTAGAATGTTTATTTTTCTCCCTCTGCTGTGTTTAGTGAAGTGTGATCTTCACTATCAGCTGTTTAAATCACACACATCCCGTTGTCTTCTGTTTCTACTGATATCTGTTACAACTGATCAGGCTGCCTGGGTTTCACTTTCTCCCTCTGTAACAGGAAATCAATAAAATCGAAATCCATAGGCTACATAAAAACGTTATTTTTTTCCTGATGATTTTACATGAAAACTCTTTTTGTCCAGTATACTTGTCTTGTTGGTCGGCCTGGAATATACCTTGTCCCAGCGCTGTCCTGGTAACGGACAGCTGTTCTAATGACATTAACACACAGAACACTCATGTCTTGCTTTTAGTGTGAATTGAATCGAATCACACTTCACCAAGGGTTACGTCCTGCTTCCAGTGTGCATTACCAGTTAGACCCAAGAGGGTGTGTTCTGTAGCACAGAAAGAGTGGGACAAAGAGTGAGGCAAAACCAGGGTTAACAAGGTCAGTTTGGCATGTCTGTAATGGTGAGCATTAAAAACATCCAATGTGTCTTTTTCCTGCTAGATGAGTAAGTACTGTAGCTGGCTAACATGTATATGATGGCATCATTAACAGGCTAATGTTAGCTTTGCAATTTTGTACCTTTGTATTGAAATATTGTGGTTGTAATTTGGAGTCATTCCAACTGACTACAATGTTAGTGTTTTGTTGTCTAATTAGTGGAAACCAGCATTTTTCTGGCTTAGCAAACGAAGTAATTGTGCAAATTACGGTTTTGGTTCACTTTATGTTGAACATTACAATGTAACCCATGTAGCATTTTTGTGAGAAAAAGTTCAAATTTACACCATCAACACAACTAGGAAGGTGGGGACATTGTTCAGCTATCAAAGCGTAATGTGAAATTTCTCATTTCACATACAACTCACGGTTATGTGTGTCAAGTATGTGATATTGGCCAGAACATTAGTACTGTATCAGTATTACTGGGGAAAAACATTCCTCTGTATAATTTGCTTGTGTTACTGCATATACATCTGCTACACACAACGCTAGACATATGTATGCATATTGCTAAAATGTAAACCTCTTTATTTGATATTGTGTTGCTGCAGTGTCACTGAAAACCACAGGCTCTGGGGGCTCTATGTTCCGTATACATTAGTTCTGGAGCCGGTTATTAGTGCTGCGCTACCTGAATGATACAAGTGTCTCTGGCTGTCGTGACAACATATGACCTAGTTTCAGAGACAGGGCAGCAGGGGCAAAGAGGAGTGGAGGGAGAAGAGGAGGAGATACTGCTTGAGTTTGTTTTGACTCTAACTTCGTCCTTAACGGTCAGGGAGAGGTTAGCAGCTTTAAAACAATGCATGTACAGTAGTGCCTGTATTAGACTGACTGAGGAATGAAAGAAGAAATGAGAGTCTACTAAAACTGAGCCAAGCCAGAATGTAACCTTTCTCCAAGGCAGGAATGTTTTCTGGGTAATTTACTCTGGCCTGTCTTCGCCTAACTCCAAACATTTTATCCTTCCAACTTTCTTCCCTTCTGTACCCCTAGTGATGTCACCACACACAGTTACATGCTGCTGCTCACAGACACACACCCAAGTCCACACACTCACACACGCTGGCCAAGAATCAGCAGTGCAGATATTTTGAAAGAAACAGAGTGTTTTCTTCAGAAGAAAGGGGGAAGAGAGGCATTGTTGCTGGGCTGATCTGGCCTTACTAGGGCTTTGACGTCAGTGGGAGGCAAAACTGGACTGAGGCGCTTCACTCAAGAGGTACTTATAGGGGGCCCTCCTTTTGCTGTTAGGCCTGTGACACACCAAGCCAATGGTTGGCCATTGGTGAGGGTCTGTCGCCCTCGCTTTGCGATGTGTCCTGCACTGTTGGCACTAGTCAGACCTTGTTAGCATGTTGAATTGGCAGTGGACCTAGTCAGTGAAAGAGATCACTTTAATTGGCTATTCAGCTTAGCGAATCAGTGCATGAGAAGAGAAAGGTTCAGGAAAGCCCCTTAAACCCGTTGCTGTAGTAACCATGATTTTACTCTTGTTTTTTGCCTCCGACTTCCTTTGTTCTTCCACAACCAAAAAACCAATGGCTGACAACGCCAATGCCATTTGCAACTTATCAGACATATTTTTGATTAGAAGACTATGTGGTGTGTGGGAGCTGCTTTGTTTATATTTTGTATATCCACAGTCATCAGTCTTCCTGCTTTCCTTTTTGAATGGCACATACAGATACCACCACCTGCTGGTATGGAGAGTTATTTGATCTCTTGCAGGTGTAGAACGTAGGTGCTAGTTGGCCTTTACTTGTTGTGCGATGTGTTAAAGTGCCACTTTTTGGCCCTGACAAAGGCGACATGAGGTGATGCAACAGGAGGCCTTCATCGCCACTGTCGGCTTGGTGTGTTTCTGCCCTTGCTGTGAAGTTGATCACACTTGGCACGCCATCTGGGGCCCATAGTGCTTGTTACCAGTGCATTGTGCAGGGAAGTCAAAGTGTAAAAACATTAGAAAACAGAGTGATTTGATTTTAAATTCTTTATTTTTTGCAGTTGTTGAAACATGTAAAATCCCTGGCTTTGTTTACTATCATACTATTTGTTCATTTTATTTATTTTATAAAATATGGTGTTAAATACTGTTACATTAATGATGTTGGTTTTCCTTTGCTTAGTGTGTATGCTGCTCTCATCTTTTTTTTTCTGATCAAATAAGCATGTTTGCAGATGGGTGACGTAAGCAGCTGGTCAGGGAAGTGGGAACCAGTCCAGAGCGCGCTATGTTTGTTTTCTTTTCTCTCTTTCTTCACTGTGTGGCTTTTCTGCTCTGAGTGAAGATGTGGAAAGTAAAAGAAAGAAGAAATAGAAATCAAAGAAAGGAATTTATGAGGTTTTAAAGTAGACAACTGAGAAGAAGTAATTGGTAGAAACCGGGGGGTGGTGCCAAAATAGAAAATCACTTCAAACACAGTACATGTGTGGTGTGCTTCTAACCTAGTACATTGGTGTGTTTGGATAGCTGGAAATGCAGTTGGTCAACATATCCAGTGCACTGTTCTTTCTGGTTATTTTGGGCTCACAAAGAATTTATTATGTGTTGGAAGAAACTACAAAGTCACATACTGTATCAAACAGGAATAAAGCTCAGTGTGTTCAACCAGCTTCTTTCTTTGTAGGATGACCTTTTATAAGCTTCACTTGAAATAGGAGTGTCTAATGCAAACTATTTTTTTGGACTTCCACTCCACTAATGACTTTTTCTGTTGATTAATCTGTTGGCTACTTTACCAAGTAGTTGATTAAATTAATTTTATTTTTCCTCCAAGCCCAACATGAACAAACAACAGACTGTATAACAGAAGGCATAAACCACAGCGAACACACACTCAGCTGATGTAGAAGAAGCCTAGCCTAAACATTTCCTTAAACGCTTATTCAGTGGAAATTCTAAGGTAGCAGGCAGATGACTTTATGGTTTTAATAACAAATTTAGCAGCTACAAAGACAACATATTGGTATGTCAGAACACTTTTCTCCTACTGAAAGGCTTTGTTGTTCATGCAGTATTTGCGGTGCAAACCCCACACACACAAGAATTGTGTTTGTGGACAGTCTGTTTTGAGAAAGGGGAAGTGAAGTGGTGAAGTTTAGAATAATTATATTAAGCAACAGCCTTAATAGGGTTTTGTTCTGGGTCTGCTAAAAAACTCTAGGTTTTATTCACTACATCAGTAGCTCCTGTGCGTGACACAAAGACTAATGAAAATGGGAGATTTGGTAAAGATTCACTATTAATGCGACCCAAATGACAGACTTAGTCAAAGTAATCATTTGAAACAATTATCTTATTTTGAAGAAGACAAAGCCTTCTCTATATTATATGAATGACTAAACAAATTATTTAGATTACATTCTTAATTTGTAGTCATTTTTCACAGTTGTACAGATGACTAACACTGTTGGAGTTAGCAATGATGATATCATAAAATACTGGAGTACACATTGCTAAATGTGTTTTTAATCCATTCTTGTTCAAATCTTTGTGTAAACATCATTCCTTCTTATTGTGCAACAAACCTTTTTCTCACACCACAAAAGAGACTTACTGTTGAACATGTATTTAAACGCTCTGGAGTTTCCTGGTCTGTTAGTTAGTTTATTCTTCAGAGATGCTGAGGAAATTGCACTGGGTTTTTGGTAAAAATTCTTTCCTGTCATGTCGCACTGCCTTTTCCTTAAGCTCGAACAGAGAGGCTCATATTCTGTAGAGTATTTTCAGATATACTGTGTTTTGTGTGTGACTTGCCTGATAGATCAGAGTTCATACATATTGTAAAGTTCCTTCTTCCCTCGGGAGAAGGAACTGAGAGACCGAGCTTGCTGTGAGGTGTTCAGTGATTTTTCTAATAGGTATTGTGTATCCTGTGTCTCCAAGTGTCCAGTCCAAATGCTCTTTCTGGTCATCTTTTCTTAATCTTGTTTTGATTTCTCACCTGGCTGTTTTTTATGTCTGTGCGTGCTTGGCCCTGGATCAATGGTCTCTGTTGGCAAAATGCCAACACAGCAGCCACCTTATTAACAATATCCTGGCTTCACTTTTGCATAATGGAGGTACGTGGTGACACGAGTGTTTCCTCTTGGATTTTTTTCTGCCAGTGAAACTTGACTGCAAAACAAGTTTTAGAATATATTTACTGAAATCTAGCAGAAATAAATAGATATCAATAAATGATTTTTTTTCTTAAGGACAGTCAGGACTATTCAGATCTACTATAGTTTGATATGACAGCCTATCACTTGTATACGTTTTATGTACAGTATGTCTGTGCAGATTCTCAGTCATCCAGGTCATAGTAAACTGAAAAAACCTTAGAGAAAATCAACACCCAGACAAAAAGACATTTGAGCCTTTGAGAGTTTTAAGCGAGCAAATACATCAAAATGCAAGTCCAGTTGATTTTTTTCCAAGGTTTTTTAAGTTTTATGTAATTTCAAAACCTTTGGCTCTCCCGAATAGCAATTGCTGGGTTTGGGATATTCAGTGGCAATAATTGGCCAATATTTGAATATTGGCTGTGTGTTGGAGGGGTTAATAGGTTGCAGGTAAATGATTTTGCAGTGGTGGCCCACCGCTGCAAAGTTAATATAACTGAAACACTGGACATGTCGCCCATATTTATATACAGTCAGTGGGCCCGACCTAGTAAGATGGCCAGCACAACTTTTACAGAAAAGTGACTACTGTGTTCATTCAGACACGGTTGACATGCTCAGATGCCATCAGATTAATTTAAAGGAGTGCATTTCTCAAAGGGGCTTTAGTTTTCAAGTTTTTTTCCTCAAATTTTGATGTTTTTGCTCGCTTAAAACTTTCAAAGGCTCAAATGTCTTTTTGTCTGGGTGTTGTATGAATGTTGGAAGGGCTACTTAGCTATTTCTGATACCTGTGAAGTTCATGTCTTTGTTTGTCCAGGTTTGAAACAGGAGAGTGGCGACAAGGTGATGTGATAGAGATCAATATCCACCTGCCAAGTACTAAATGTTGTTCTTCCTAATGCTGCTTTTGACATTCAGAAACTTTTATTTTTTGATGACATTTCAAATGTCAGTTGTTTAATGGAAATGCAGTTTGTGTAACTTGTAGTACAATGTGAACGGAAGCTGGCAAGCCCCTCTGTTCCATTAAATGTTTCTCTAGCGCTAATGGATGATGCGAAGGAAACCGGCAAATCTTTCAAACGTTAACTTTGCATGTTGAAATTGAAATACTGCTCTGGTAGCCATAATCACTGCTCTGTCGTGATTTATCATGTTGGTTATAATGGGATGTTTAATGGGAATGACAATGATGGGAAGTTTAAAACTCTTGGACTACAGGATTTAAACATAAAGGGGATCATGGGGTTCATTTAGTTTAGTCCGAATACACAGACAGTGTATAAGTGGCAACTAACAAGGAGTCCAGTCAGAACTGAGAGATCTGGAAGACAGGGAATGGTGGGAAGGGATTCGTTAACATGACAAACTTGTTTTGTTGCTCAGCATTCCTAACATACAGTTCCCCTGCTGACTGTCAATAATTTGGTTGGAGAAAGGTCTTTGTGCACCTGCAGTAGTCTGTGTACTTTGGTTTTTCACTGTTATTTCGATTCTGATTACTAATACTTTAATGCTCAGACATGCTTTGCATGCTTCTCACCTCTGACCTTGACCCATCACCATTACCATGGCAATGACTATCAGCCTCCAGTTTGCCAGTTCCTGGAAAATCAAGTCTTTCTTTGCTTCAAAGAAAGCTCTGTGGCATTCTGAGAAGGGTGGCTTGAAAATGCTTTGGTTCCCATGTTGATACGCTGCCAACTGATTTCTATGCTTCCACCGTCCTTGGGTTTTCAGGCCTATTCTTTACTTGTTGACTATTTTGTATGGGTTTGGGCCTCTGTTAACCAGAGGGTTTATAGCTCAAATGTTGGGAATAGGTCTGGTTGGTGGTTTATATGAAAGTGTAGGTAACAGATACGTTCAGAAAGAACATGAGTTGGTCTGCTTTTGACTCCAATTCCTCCATACTCTCAATGACGCACTTTATCTTCTTGTTTTCTTTTGAGCTGAAGAAAGTACTAGAGTTATTGTGTAGTTGATTTTTTTTTCTAGCAAAAAATGCCAGCATTTATTTGTTCTATAATTGTGAGAATTTTCATCTTTCAGTGTTTATTGTTGGTGAGACGAAACAAGAAATATGAAGACCTCATTGTGAATGTCACTATTTTCAGAAATAATATACTGAAGGCCAAACATGTAATTGATCAATTAAGAATTAAATAAGCAATAGTTTCAGCCTTTTGATTTTATTTACTTTTGCAGTGCTGAGATAAGACTCGAGGTTATTGTTCCTGTATTACTCCATCATAAACTCTGAGATAAATATGAATTAGGCAAAAATAGTTTTGAATAAAATGCCTTCAGTGCTTTAACAAAATGTATTTATGTGTTAGCATAATTTTGCCATTTCTGTTTGACTCTATGCTCTGTACTCCTTCTGTGTGCTACTGTCAATGTGAACTTTATTTTCATTTGACCCAGAGGCAGTGGGTCAAATTATATCTGTCCCATATTTCTCAAGACACTTTTTTTCCACTCTGAATGCCAATGCCTGCTGACGTTTCCTCGCTAAATTCCACGAGGAACATCAGAGCGTAAGAGCCTGTGGTTAAAGATAGATGTCCCTGTGTCATCATATATACAGATCTATTTTAAGAAACCTCCTGCTTTTTATGCACAAAGCAGATTCTCTGCCTACATTCACAGAGATGCACACCAGGATAGAGACTCATTAGGATCACAAAGAAGCTCAGCTATGAGCGTTCGCACTTTTAAGGGCTAGACGTGCTTTGTACATTCCCTTGTACATATGCGGACACGGAGAGGGGATACAAATTTCATACTTCAAATTGCGGGTCTACCTTCTGTCTCTATATTCCAAAGTTTTCCAAACATTGTGACTTTCCCTGTGTGAACCGCCTGTGCGGACACAAACCTTCGGTCTGCAGACAGAGATCTGCACCGAGTCCTTGCGGATCTTCATGAACCTGGGAAAATTATATTACTTGACAAAAGTGGACAAAGCGTGAATGGCCCTTTAGATGTTATCAGTCTGTGTTACTCAGTGTGTTCTTGGAATAAGTTAACATATTTTATGTATCTTAGGGTCTCCACAAATGATAAACATTATTGCATAATGCAATTTTTTTGGATTAGTTAGTAAAAGGTTAAAAATGCAACAATTTCCAAAGTCTAAGGTGACATCTTGTAAATGGTTTAATGGTGTAATGAACAGTCAAAAAATAGACAGAAACTAGATAAAGGATATTCTATTTTAAGAGATAAAATATAAACAGGAAGTCATG
>NW_018128122.1:541133-549419 GCF_001952655.1 Monopterus albus
GCATTTGGCACTGGGTAATTCATAGCCTCCACACCATTAACCTTATGGCTGAATAGCATCCTGGCCTCTTGAGGAGTCTGTCAATTGATACATTTAATAGGGAATATAAGAGATTCATTTATGCATTGTTATATTCTAGTTTTCAATCCATTTGCTCATTTAGTTTATTATTGAAACTGCATATCTGCACCTCACCCAGCACATGTGCAGTCACTGTGCTGCTGTAGCATTCACGTTTACATTTTTTGCCAGGAGCTGTTTAGTTGCACTCTGCACCTGTCAGGAGGCTGTCAATCTTGAGTCCAGCTTAAACCGAATTAAATTCACAGTGGCAGACCCTGTAAGTCTAATTATTATCAGTCCATCCACAGTTGAAATCCTCTATGCATCTGACATGTCAAATCTAGAACAAATTACCTGCTGGTTTTTGGTGAACCCTGAGGTTATCTCATAATAGCAGAGTAATCAAACTGACATTTCTGTAATGCAGAAATGTGTTGTATTTATGGTGGGTAGCATATTCTTCCACTAGCATGTGTGTAGGATGTAATTATTATCATTTTCAGAACAAAATACTGGAATACAATACATTTAATTCCCATAAAGAATTTTTAATAAAGTGAAGGTTTTGATGTAATTACAGCTGCATATCTGGCCAGGCTCAAATAGCATTTAAAAACAGCAAGCATTTCTGCTTTGAATAGTGCTATGTATATAGTGGTCCATAGACTGCAAAATGAAGTTAAGGCAGTGTGAGCGCAGGTTAGGAAAACCTTCACCCACTTTTCTTGTGTGAGGAAACTGTAGCTGTCCAAGGTACTGAAGTGTATTTACAGCCCAAGTGGTTGGCCTTGGCACTTTGTAACCCCCCCTCAACACACACAAACACACACACACACACACACAACATTTCAGCAACCCCCCAGCTATCCAAGTATCATGTGAAGTTAATTATTCTTTTGTTCCAGATGGTTTAGTATCTTTGCAGCCAGAATTTAATGGTGTGCATGTGTGTGTGTGTGTTTGTGTGTGCGCGTGCACCTAATATTACTCACATCATTAGGATCGAAACCTATTAAACACTCACACTGTGGGCAGCCATGGTGCTGTGGATGATTTGGGCCCATCCAGTGCCAAAATTAATGTTTTTTATACACTTGCTGCTTATCCAGTGAAATACAGTCCATATCAGTGTGTGACCACTAAAAATAAAACATTTGTTTTACCTTTCCTCCAAAGATCTCACAATCCCCCTCTTCATGTAAAGGTTACGGTATGTAACTTCAAGTATTTTAATTGTAGAAATCGGCTCCAAAACTTGTCTAAATGTGGAGAGGTGCTGTTGAAGCCTCATGTGACCCAGACTCATTGAACATCACGGGCAGCAGTGTAGAGATATTATCTTCTAAAAGGTTTTGAGGGGGATTGACTTCTCTAATCAATCACCCTGTGTTCACCCTGCTTTCTCCACATATGTTGCAAAACAACACCCGGAGGACTAGGATAAAACTCCTTCACCAGTTTCCTCCTCTGATGTGCCAACTGCATCAAGCAACAAAGATGCAAGAGAGTTAGCCAGCTCGGTTCTAGCACAACTTGATGACAGCATCTACCATTTCACCCCCTGGCGGCACCTGTTAGGTGAAGAGGTGCTAGTAAAGAAAATGTAAATATGCTTATCCAAAGGAGCCATAACATTTGATAGCATTTAATGTGTTCTAGGCAGGCTTTGACCCATTATCGAGGACATGCAAGCCCCCAGCGACCCAATCCAAATGTGGTTCCTTTCAAGCTATCATTGTAAGAGGAGTAGCTAGGCTCAGAGGTACCAGAGGTCCCCCTGGCTAGAATATAGCACACCAAGAAATGCAGTGTTTTGTGAGCCCTGTCACCACCTCCCAGAGGCCATTACAGAAGGCCAGTTCATTAACTGGCTTCAGTGACTGGATACACATTTCACAGTTCTGTGTTAAACACAAAGCCGGCAAGGAGCACACTGCAGCGCTGAGCAGAATACATGGCTGCCAGTAAAGTCCCTAGAAAATACATTATACTGGAGGTGTGATATTTTTTTTCTGGGCTGGGGAAATGTACCTCTTACGTGAGCAATGTACTTTAACTAAGAAATAGACAGTATACTGTTGAAATGCTGTGGGGCATGACCTGACTTAACTGAGACAGAGGAGGACAGACAGTATACATCCTGCCAAATAAAGTTGTGTTGTGTCTTTAATGTGAGGTGAAAGGGGCTGTGTGACTGTTTTGCTGCTCAGGGTTTAAAAAAGTGAAAGGAAGAAGATTGAGGTTTAGAGGAAGCTTAAAAAAGCTTAATCTATGGATTTAGATTTTAAAGTAAAAACTTTATACATGTGACCAAATGTTCATGTTTTAAAAGGCCAAGTAAATGTACTGAGGCAGAATGCAGGAATATAAAGCTGATATTACATGTGGGATTGTTTTATGTAATTAGCAGAATATCTAATTACATATTTAATTGTTGCTTTCAGCTTCTTCTCCATCCTCTCTGTGTGGCTTTCAAACACAAACCACAGACCAGTTGGAGCAGCACCCAAGGGAATGCTTGTAAAATATTGAGAGAGGTACTTTAATGTCTATTGTTTATGATCCAAAATAGTTTAACACTGACTTCCTTACACACTGAAATCTGACTAAAGCATCGGCCTGTCAGCCTTTTAATAGAAAAAGCACTGTTAGTATTCTGTAGTGGTTTTGTAAGAAACAAGAGTAAAAGACACTTGTTTATTGAGACTGTAAAATAATTAGATTAGTTATTGAAGTAAAATGCCATTAGCCTTGTGTACCAGTGCAGGTGGAACTTGACAAATTTAAACATTTCTTGGTAGAAGAGTTTGGAGAGTGTTTACAACTACAAAACCGCCCTTGTTTTATTACAGTACTAATTATTGAGTGATGAGAAACTTGAACTTTCCACAGTTTCTATGTTGTCACTGTACTCAGCTTTTTTTCTTCACATGTAATTTATTATAAAGCCTTAAATTAAATTTGATTATATTCATAAAGCACTTTAATTAGAGTGGAGAAAAGCAGTATTTAAATGTATGCTTGTCTGGGAGGAACTGACAGTTGTAGTAAAGTGATTCTTTTCATCAGCACTTGTCCCAGTTGTACGTGTCATGATGGAAACAGGCGGGTAAATCAACAAAAAGTGGAGTACCTTCGCTTTTTTTGTACTGTACATACAGTCATTAAAATCTCTCAACACACTAACACGCATACACTACACAGCATCAGATCGAACATGCGGGTCTGATGAGATTACCCGTCTGCTCTGTGTGTTTGCCCGTGTGCGTGCGCCTGAGTATGACTTTGTGTCCCACAGTCTACAGTTATAAACTATAATTAGCTCCTGAGTTTTGGTTGCCTTGGTAGCACCACAAAGTCTTTGTGACTGTGGCTCTGTGTGAGCGTGAGTGTGAGTGAATTAAGTGCCTTAATATGTGCACAGTGGCATTTTCCCCTTATTGGTCAACTGCATAGATGTGGTATCAGGGACAATTTGAATAGAGTTAGACAAGCATAAGAGGGCTCCTCCTCGATGGACACATCTGAACAAAAGTAGAAGCACAAAATTGGACTGAATAGATTCAAGGAGAGATGTTTCCAGTAGTTGTGTTTAAGAACTAAATCAGTGCAAGTCGGTGACAGTGTGTTCACGTCTGTCTAGCAGTTTATTTCAACTTTGAAGCACTTAATCTTTTAGTTCAGTGGGAACATTACCATTTATCCTTAGGTGGCATTAGAGTGTGTGAAAATGTGACTGGTAGTCCTAATCCAAGAGCATTGCAGTGCATTCATTAAGACTGAACGTTAAAGCAATTCAGGGCGCAGGGCTTTATGAGTAACAGTTAGGTCAACCTGCACCTTGGGCTGATGTTCAGCTTAAAGGTTCAGGTCAAAGTCAGGACAAAGTCAGAGCAAAGTGCAGAGAAGCACTTTGAACCTACTTCTGATGGCAGAATCTCCATTCATTGGGCAACATGCAAGTTTGAGGTATTACAAATATGTTGCCAAATGCAGATGATTTTACAGCTGAGGTGAATTAATGTGTGTAGTTGCTGAGTTAAACCTTACTTATGTGTTCCATGTGCAATGAATGGAAGTGTGGCATGCTAGCAGTCAATAATGTGGTAGGTAATAAGGTTACACTGAAATACATTTAGTGACATTACTGTGCAGTGATGATGCAGTTGCCGCCTAAACTCTGAGTGAAACAGTCGTCTGTTGAAGCCATCAGCCCACAAAATATATTATAGTTATATTTGTGTTATTTGACATGACGTTACACAAACACTTTGCTCTGTCATCTAACCTCAGAGTATTCTTGCCTAAATGGCCTGTGTGCTGAGCTGATCAAAAAAACAAACAAACATTCAGATAGAATGCATTTCAAAGTCAGTGCAGTATCTGGAGAATAGATTTCTGTCTTGTCCTATATGAAGACATTAGTTGCTGAGGTTCAATCTCAGTCTCATTCGTTTTCACGTGTCTACACACTTTAGTACACCCGTGTGTATCAATGTTTAAGGCATAAATTCCTCTTGCCCTATCATGTTACTGTACATGTCACACTATCATTGTATTCATTAGGCCATTACTCCCCCAGTAATACACTATAGATTGTCACTGTGACAAACCTCTTTCTTGTGAACATGCCTGTTTCATAAAGTATACAACCTGAAATGAATTGCAGTATGTATCATTGGATATAGTAAATGCAGTCCAATGTAAGTGCTGTTCTATATTCAGCCATACAAAGATTTGGATCTAGGATTTCAAATAGTATTTTTAATTGTTTCTAGGAGGTTCATCAACAGCAAACTCAAAACTAAAACCACTTTACCGGATGTACACTGGGACTTTGCCATGTGAAAATGATGCTTTCGTAATTCCCACTCTTTGCTAATATAACGTGCTTTATGCCAGAGGGGGTGATTGTGAGTACAGCTGGTGAGAAATTGACCTTGACTGACTGGCCAGTGCTATCGCGTCACATTGAGAATCATTAGTGCGTAAACAATTACGCCAGCCCAGACAGCAACACTACCTCAGCTGTTGTTATGTAATAACCCATCATGCCCCTCACAAGTTCACTGCATCAGTAATGTACAGGTCATGAGAGAGTGAGATAGACGTCATTGGATGATAAAAGCAGGAGGGACAGAGAATGGAAGGGGAAAGTATAGGAATGGCAGGAGAGGTAGGGAAGAGAAAGAAGAGTGCAGTGTACATGGTCAGCACACCCCTGTGTTTATTATTTAGCAAGACACAGGGTCAGAGGAGAGATGTAGGTAAAGATCTTTTTACATGAATTTCCACCTTGGTTCACATCTTATGGAAGTTGCTGTATCTACCAGTTTCTGACCTGTAGATACTGTTTAGTCTTTGCCTAATTTATGAGTGACTGTTAGTATTTGAATAGTCACTAAAGGTTAGAGAACTGAACTTGTGACCGGAAGGTCGTTGCTTCAATCCCCAGGCTGGCAGGATTAAATCTGGGTAGAACAAGTGACAAAACATTGCTTGCCTCACCCTCATCAACACCACCGTGGTGCCCAATGGTCCTTAACCTCAGTCGCTGCAGTGGAGGTGCTCACTGGCCACAGGTCAGTCTGTGATTGTGCTGGGCTGCTTCCAGGTGTGTATGCATAACTGTGTGAATGTCAACAGGGCATCCCTGAAAAAGAGAGACAGCCTGTCATTGGCTGTACCTTGAATAATTAAAGGAAAATTAATTAAATGAACACAAAAATAAAATGACATCAGAGTAGACTATTGCCAATTTAGTTAGTTCACATTTTCATCCACACACAGCTAAATATGTCCATCATCCAACTGTAGCTCAAGTGCTAACTTTTCATTCAATCTGTAAATTACACATTATCAGCAAACACTGGCAATATCTAGTGCTGTTGAAGGTGCGAACAGAGTTGTGAAAATCTTTCCCATTGCTACTTCTGTTCAACAGGATGTGAATTGCTTTTAAAGAGATGGACAGTCTGTTTTTCACTTCAGTGGGCCTTGAAAGCCTCTAGCCACTGTAGTCCTCTCCTACCAAGACCTAAAATAAACTTCTCCTGCAGGTGTTTGCTCAGCTGGTCTAACTAGGTAGTGCAGAGGATGCAGCTCAGATTGGTTATCAGTTCATGTGCATGATAGCAAGCAGTTGTTATATTTGATTTGGATTTTGGTTAATGAACACTGGGGAGACTGTATCACCACTCTCTTGTAGTGATACAGTTCCAAGGTGTGATATGATAGATGTGTCTGCTGTCATTTCCAAATCATAAACAACATAGCACAAAATAATATATGCAGATATACTTGTAATGACTTGTAATGTGCTTTTCACTCAGACCTTTTGTCAGGTGTCACGGCATGAAACACTCAGCTGCAGCTAATAAACTTAATAATGGAATTTGAGGTTTAGGTAAACTAATGACTAACTGGTACCCCCGAGGTCATGAGGCACATTTTTAATTAATTGTGGCTGTATTCACCCTGCATTGTCAACATGTGCAAGCAGTTAGGAGCTTAATCTGATCCGGTATGACATCCAAAGTAACTGGCATAATAGTCATTATACAGTGCCTTGCGAAAGTATTCGGCCCCCTTGAACTTTGCGACCTTTTGCCACATTTCAGGCTTCAAACATAAAGATATAAAACTGTAATTTGTTGTGAAGAATCAACAACAAGTGGGACACAATCATGAAGTGGAACGAAATTTATTGGATATGTCAAACTTTTTTAACAAATAAAAAACTGAAAAATTGGCCGTGCAAAATTATTCAGCCCCCTTAAGTTAATACTTTGTAGCGCCACCTTTTGCTCCGATTACAGCTGTAAGTCGCTTGGGGTATGTCTCTATCAGTTTTGCACATCGAGAGACGGAAATTTTTGCCCATTCCTCCTTGCAAAACAGCTCAAGCTCAGTGAGGTTGGATGGAGAGCATTTGTGAACAGCAGTTTTCAGTTCTTTCCACAGATTCTCGATTGGATTCAGGTCTGGACTTTGACTTGGCCATTCTAACACCTGGATATGTTTATTTGTGAACCATTCCATTGTAGATTTTGCTTTATGTTTTGGATCATTGTCTTGTTGGAAGACAAATCTCCGTCCCAGTCTCAGGTCTTTTGCAGACTCCATCAGGTTTCCTTCCAGAATGGTCCTGTATTTGGCTCCATCCATCTTCCCATCAATTTTAACCATCTTCCCTGCCCCTGCTGAAGAAAAGCAGGCCCAAACCACGATGCTGCCACCACCATGTTTGACAGTGGGGATGGTGTGTTCAAGGTGATGAGCTGTGTTGCTTTTACGCCAAACATAACGTTTTGCATTGTTGCCAAAAAGTTCGATTTTGGTTTCATCTGACCAGAGCACCTTCTTCCACATGTTTGGTGTGTCTCCCAGGTGGCTTGTGGCAAACTTTAAACGACACTTTTTATGGATATCTTTAAGAAATGGCTTTCTTCTTGCCACTCTTCCATAAAGGCCAGATTTGTGCAGTATACGACTGATTGTTGTCCTATGGACAGAGTCTCCCACCTCAGCTGTAGATCTCTGCAGTTCATCCAGAGTGATCATGGGCCTCTTGGCTGCATCTCTGATCAGTCTTCTCCTTGTATGAGCTGAAAGTTTAGAGGGACGGCCAGGTCTTGGTAGATTTGCAGTGGTCTGATACTCCTTCCATTTCAATATTATCGCTTGCACAGTGCTCCTTGGGATGTTTAAAGCTTGGGAAATCTTTTTGTATCCAAATCCGGCTTTAAACTTCTCCACAACAGTATCTCGGACCTGCCTGGTGTGTTCCTTGTTCTTCATGATGCTCTCTGCGCTTTAAACAGACCTCTGAGACTATCACAGTGCAGGTGCATTTATACGGAGACTTGATTACACACAGGTGGATTCTATTTATCATCATTAGTCATTTAGGTCAACATTGGATCATTCAGAGATCCTCACTGAACTTCTGGAGAGAGTTTGCTGCACTGAAAGTAAAGGGGCTGAATAATTTTGCACGCCCAATTATTCAGTTTTTTATCATCCCAAGGAATGCTGTTGAGGGAATCTAGCATGCTGACGTCTCCAGAGAATTCTTTGACTCACTCCCCTTGTGTTGATGCACCTCAAATGACAGTGGTTTTCAAAGAGTTTAGTCATCAGGTTGAACCCTAAAAAAGAAGCATGAGTGGGAGACTTACGGAAGGAAACAAAGAGACTGTGAAAACGGAACAGGAACATGAA
>NW_018128122.1:549470-550372 GCF_001952655.1 Monopterus albus
CTGAGCTTAATCCCTTATGGAGAAGTCAAACTTTAACCTGCGTGCCTAAAAATAGCACAGTAGCAGGCTACCACACGCGCATGCACACACACATATGTTGTTTCCATAACTTCAATGGACATTACATTGACTTACCTTCATTCTAGAGACTTACCCTAACTTTAACCAGAACCACTACTTTCCTAACACCTAACCTCAAACCAAGTCATCACTCTAAAATGTAATGATTTTTTTCAGGGGGACTTGTTTTTTGCAGAGTTCATTTTGTTAATGAAAACTATGACGAAAAATGTGTGGACGACCTATTTTTCAAAAAGAAAGTGAAACAAAAACTGAATAAAAAGTCATGCTTGATAATGCAAACTATGACAGTGTTTTTGTCAACAAATAAAAAGTAAACAATGTGAAAGATGTACGAACAGATGTGAAGTAACTTAATGACCTGCCACATCTGTGGAATCACAAACTGAAGCTCCTGATCAGTTGAACAGTTTCCTTGAGCAGCCAAAATATCTCTTGTTCAGAAGTTGAATTAGCTGCTTCATGTGTTTCACTACTGTCTTACTCAGTAATGTTCTGTCTCTGGCATTAGCGCTTCTTGGAAGAAACAGGTTTATGAAACATATTCATCTGTAGTCCAGAGAATTACGCCACAAAAACCGCTGGACCACACTAGGAAAATGCAGCAGCACGTCATATGAAACGGTAGGATGATTTAACATTGTACACTGTAGATGTAACATTAGCATTCCCTTCAATCTGACATCCTTTGTGTTGCTATCAGTCAGTTCTGGGATTAATGTGGATAGTCAATTATAAAAATGTCTGCTGCAGAGATCTCACTGTTTTAATGTTAGCCGATGAGCATCTCTCTCTCTCACACACACACACACATCCCAGCA
>NW_018128122.1:551776-562868 GCF_001952655.1 Monopterus albus
GATTTTGGAAATATGCTTATTTAGTTAAGGTGGTGTCTCTATGAAGACACTGTGCACAGTCAAAAAGCAGCTGTTCACATAACCCCCATAAAAACATGTTGAATTTGTGATGATAAATAAATGTTTATAGACATTAAATAAATGTAGGTCACACACGACGAACTCCTCTTTTGTGACATAGACTCAGGTACTCCAGCTCATATCTTTGGGGGAAAAACAACAGCACGGTACCGCACAGCTTTTTGCTGTTCACACTATAAACATCAGTTCACTTGAGAGTGAATACTAGAAACTGAATGTGTGATGCTCACTGTTCAAAAATAGACCTCTTCGTTAAACCATGGCCTATTAAAACAGCAGCATTATATAAAACTGAGACAAGAAGACCAGACCATTATGTGTATGAGATGTTTCAAGTGGAGGAGTTGAAAAAAGATGTTAAACACAGGTGTACAATACTCACCCGGGGTGTCCAGTACAGTCTCGGGTCTTCAAGTGCTCGCTGTGTTTCATTTGCTTCCTGCCTGCTGTGTTCACTGTTGTGTGTGTGTGTGTGAGACAGAGGAGAGAAAATGCTTTAAGTAACCACACGAATGCATTCGCACCACAGACTTTCTTTTCTACATTGCTAATGCCAGAGTTGCATGAACAATGAAAACATCACATTTTGTCCAAAGTGAATTCTGAAGAGTAAAAATTAAATCACTTTGACACATTCTTCTTATTCATGACATGATCACAACCTCAAGAAATCTGACCATTTGTGGTCACAGTGACAATGGGAAGAGAAAATTCAGCATTTTGTCCAGAAAAAACACTCCTACACTGAGCTGCTACATGCATAAACACTTATTAAGAAATGCACACACACAGTTTCTGTTACTCTCTTATTTATATCCCTTTCCCACAGACACTGATTACAGATCACACACAACCTGTCTATACCAGTGCACAGTCAACTTGCATTGTTTTGCAATAACAACTGACCAGTTAAGTGAAAAAAAGGCGCAGCAACAAAGTACAGACATATTACATTATGTGAGCATGAAGCCAAGGTTAAAAAATAAAACCTGCAGGCATCAAGGCGCTGGTTTGAACAGTTGAAGGTTTGTTGTGCTTGGCTTTAGCATTAAAGCTAAAAGTCCATAATATAAAATTATGGATTCATAAAATTTCTTTAATGAAAATCGGGGAGGTTTTTTTTAGGTTTACATATGGTCTCACTTCAAGATCCATTTTGTAGATGCTTTTGTTTACATGACATATTTTAAGATAAATTTTGCCCAAAGTGAAACTGTAGCTTCCAGGTTGTGTTCTGGAAAAAAAAGAAAAGCTCATTCAAATTTCCACTGAGATTTCTAATCTGGCTCATAACAAAAATAGAACAGAGGTCCCAAATGGAGAGATGGCTGTAACTACACATCATCTTAGGTTTTTTTTATTTTTTTTATTTTTTTACAACTTACAGTGTTGAGAGAGGTGAGACTAATATCAGACACGCACAGTTAACGCTGTGCTACTTGGACTGCTGTAGTCCAGAAGAGTAAATAAGTAAAAAAGTGAAGTACGTGTACTACCGTGCTGCAGTGCCAACTACGGTTAAGGGGCCGCAGATCTGGGCGGGTAACGCCATATTCAAGAAAGTTACATCTAAAAAGAAGTCGGATGCTGCAAGAAGTAAAACTGGAATTAACACTGGTGTGGCTTTTGAACAATGGCAAAAACAGAAAAAACAAAAGGGTCTGAAAAGTGACGCCATGGTGGCCATATTTCTGCTGGACAGGTAATTATTAGTTTTGATTTGTTTAAGGGGCATTTGTTGTTTTCCTGAAATCAGTAGTAGCCAGGCAGTGCACGTTGTGTTATGGGGGAGTGGTTTTGAAGAGAAGCCAGAACAAAAGGGTGGGATTTCTTCGCTTGGCTGCTTTCAAAATCGAGCTTCCTCTTGCTGATGTTGCCAGGATCTTCACCCCTACCTTTTATTTATTTATTTATTTATTTAAATGATTTTGGAAATATGCTTATTTAGTTAAGGTGGTGTCTCTATGAAGACACTGTGCACAGTCAAAAAGCAGCTGTTCACATAACCCCCATAAAAACATGTTGAATTTGTGATGATAAATAAATGTTTATAGACATTAAATAAATGTAGGTCACACACGACGAACTCCTCTTTTGTGACATAGACTCAGGTACTCCAGCTCATATCTTTGGGGGAAAAACAACAGCACGGTACCGCACAGCTTTTTGCTGTTCACACTATAAACATCAGTTCACTTGAGAGTGAATACTAGAAACTGAATGTGTGATGCTCACTGTTCAAAAATAGACCTCTTCGTTAAACCATGGCCTATTAAAACAGCAGCATTATATAAAACTGAGACAAGAAGACCAGACCATTATGTGTATGAGATGTTTCAAGTGGAGGAGTTGAAAAAAGATGTTAAACACAGGTGTACAATACTCACCCGGGGTGTCCAGTACAGTCTCGGGTCTTCAAGTGCTCGCTGTGTTTCATTTGCTTCCTGCCTGCTGTGTTCACTGTTGTGTGTGTGTGTGTGAGACAGAGGAGAGAAAATGCTTTAAGTAACCACACGAATGCATTCGCACCACAGACTTTCTTTTCTACATTGCTAATGCCAGAGTTGCATGAACAATGAAAACATCACATTTTGTCCAAAGTGAATTCTGAAGAGTAAAAATTAAATCACTTTGACACATTCTTCTTATTCATGACATGATCACAACCTCAAGAAATCTGACCATTTGTGGTCACAGTGACAATGGGAAGAGAAAATTCAGCATTTTGTCCAGAAAAAAGTGTGAAAGTGAAAGACAGATTGAAAGTCCAAGAGCTCCACATAAGGGCATGAAGGTGAAAAGAAAATGATGAGCGAGGGAGAAAGTGAAGGAGCATTAGAGAAACAAACGAAATGACAGAGGACAGAAGACATAATTATAGTTAAGAAAGAGAATGAGACTGAGACTGAGACATGGACAGACAGAACTCAGCAGAGTGTGACAAGTGCTGCTTGGTTATATAAAATCCTGCTCATGGTATGCTTACTGCCTGAGTGCTCGTATGACATCGGGGCACTCTGACCAGTTGACTGGTCTCCTCTATTTCATGCATTTTTATGGCTCTTTAATAGGATCTAGTGTCCACTAGTGGCCACTATTGTTATCTCTGTGTACATCACAGCTTTTGGAGCTCTGTCGGTAATTAGAGTGCCATAGTAGTGAGTCCTAAAACCTGGAACACGTTTTTACTTCTGGTTCCGTTGCCCTGAAGTCATTGGGTTTTTTGAATGGGGTTTTGGTTAGGTTGAGAGAGGTGAGACTAATATCAGACACGCACAGTTAACGCTGTGCTACTTGGACTGCTGTAGTCCAGAAGAGTAAATAAGGTTTTGTTATGCTAAACAAAATACATCAGTAAATACCCCATTCTAGTCCAGAAGAGTAAATAAGTAAAAAAGTGAAGTACGTGTACTACCGTGCTGCAGTGCCAACTACGGTTAAGGGGCCGCAGATCTGGGCGGGTAACGCCATATTCAAGAAAGTTACATCTAAAAAGAAGTCGGATGCTGCAAGAAGTAAATGCAAACAAGTGGTTAAAAGAGACTACAGAGGCAGTCATGCTAAGAGGAAAGGGTTTTGTAGGAGTGTGCTAAATCAGATTACAAGTTGGAATGGAATTAACACTGGTGTGGCTTTTGAACAATGGCAAAAACAGAAAAAACAAAAGGGTCTGAAAAGTGACGCCATATCATGCTGTAATTTGTTTATAGCCTAACAATAGCTTTTTACTTATTTTGATTTGTTTAAGGGGCATTTGTTGTTTTCCTGAAATCAGTAGTAGCCAGGCAGTGCACGTTGTGTTATGGGGGAGTGGTTTTGAAGAGAAGCCAGAACAAAAGGGTGGGATTTCTTCGCTTGGCTGCTTTCAAAATCGAGCTTCCTCTTGCTGATGTTGCCAGGATCTTCACCCCTACCTTTTATTTATTTATTTATTTATTTAAATGATTTTGGAAATATGCTTATTTAGTTAAGGTGGTGTCTCTATGAAGACACTGTGCACAGTCAAAAAGCAGCTGTTCACATAACCCCCATAAAAACATGTTGAATTTGTGATGATAAATAAATGTTTATAGACATTAAATAAATGTAGGTCACACACGACGAACTCCTCTTTTGTGACATAGACTCAGGTACTCCAGCTCATATCTTTGGGGGAAAAACAACAGCACGGTACCGCACAGCTTTTTGCTGTTCACACTATAAACATCAGTTCACTTGAGAGTGAATACTAGAAACTGAATGTGTGATGCTCACTGTTCAAAAATAGACCTCTTCGTTAAACCATGGCCTATTAAAACAGCAGCATTATATAAAACTGAGACAAGAAGACCAGACCATTATGTGTATGAGATGTTTCAAGTGGAGGAGTTGAAAAAAGATGTTAAACACAGGTGTACAATACTCACCCGGGGTGTCCAGTACAGTCTCGGGTCTTCAAGTGGTCGCTGTGTTTCATTTGCTTCCTGCCTGCTGTGTTCACTGTTGTGTGTGTGTGTGTGAGACAGAGGAGAGAAAATGCTTTAAGTAACCACACGAATGCATTCGCACCACAGACTTTCTTTTCTACATTGCTAATGCCAGAGTTGCATGAACAATGAAAACATCACATTTTGTCCAAAGTGAATTCTGAAGAGTAAAAATTAAATCACTTTGACACATTCTTCTTATTCATGACATGATCACAACCTCAAGAAATCTGACCATTTGTGGTCACAGTGACAATGGGAAGAGAAAATTCAGCATTTTGTCCAGAAAAAAGTGTGAAAGTGAAAGACAGATTGAAAGTCCAAGAGCTCCACATAAGGGCATGAAGGTGAAAAGAAAATGATGAGCGAGGGAGAAAGTGAAGGAGCATTAGAGAAACAAACGAAATGACAGAGGACAGAAGACATAATTATAGTTAAGAAAGAGAATGAGACTGAGACTGAGACATGGACAGACAGAACTCAGCAGAGTGTGACAAGTGCTGCTTGGTTATATAAAATCCTGCTCATGGTATGCTTACTGCCTGAGTGCTCGTATGACATCGGGGCACTCTGACCAGTTGACTGGTCTCCTCTATTTCATGCATTTTTATGGCTCTTTAATAGGATCTAGTGTCCACTAGTGGCCACTATTGTTATCTCTGTGTACATCACAGCTTTTGGAGCTCTGTCGGTAATTAGAGTGCCATAGTAGTGAGTCCTAAAACCTGGAACACGTTTTTACTTCTGGTTCCGTTGCCCTGAAGTCATTGGGTTTTTTGAATGGGGTTTTGGTTAGATGCCTGAAATAAGGTCTGTGGTTAACACAAGGCCAATACAGTTTCAGGTTTTGTTATGCTAAACAAAATACATCAGTAAATACCCCATTCATGATTTTTAATGCTTTTACGTGTCTTAGAAAAATGCAAACAAGTGGTTAAAAGAGACTACAGAGGCAGTCATGCTAAGAGGAAAGGGTTTTGTAGGAGTGTGCTAAATCAGATTACAAGTTGGAAGCTGTGGTGGTGACGCTGAAGTCATAGGATCATGCTGTAATTTGTTTATAGCCTAACAATAGCTTTTTACTTATAGTATTTGCCTTCAAAAATCATAAAAGCGGTGTTGATTTGTGACAGTTATCTTGCTGAACAAAACGTGTCATGAACCATTCTTTGTGACAGAACTTGTTTTCCACAGTAATCCAAATGCCTATGGAAAAGGCCCATTGGCTTTTAGTTGAGAGAACCAGTGCAATGCTAACCTTCAGGTTGGCCTACAAAAAAAAAGCCATCCTCATGACACTGTGGTTGAAATACGGTTTCCTTTCTATACACACATACACCCCCAGGAAATCCATTTCAAGAAAAGTTATATTGACCAGCATGATAATCGCTTTACAATGATGTAATTCTAACAGCGTTTTGGGTGGAACGAAGTTCTCTATGTCAGTAAAACTCTTGTTTGCATTTCTGCTATCCCTCCAAATTCTGTCAAAATGTATATCACACAAACACTATTCATCATCAGCCCAGTGTCCTAGCTGTGACGTGATCATTGATTATCTCTGTTGTCTATCTTTCTACTGTTGTTAGTGATAATCTTTACCTCAATGACATTAACTAGACTGAGTAACAGAATTAGTGAATTTAACCTAAGACAAACCTGTTCCAGATTTAGTCCTTGCTTTTAGGAAGGAAACAATTAAGTAAGAAAAGCTGATTATATTAGCAAAAAATCCTCTTTAATGAAGCCAAGAGGAAGAAGAGGAAATGACTCAAACTGGACTCAGTTACGGACATTTTAGGAAAGACGATGTGTGTTGTTGATTGGCGGGTATATGCTCTGTGTTCTTGGCTTGTACTGTGTTCCAGTACAAATTGCAAGTCATTTATTCCAGAAATGGCTGAACATCAGAAAGTGCTATTATGCATCTGCCATAAAAAAAAAAAGTCTCTGTCCCGTGTTCAAAAATATTAGAGAAGGCAGAGTAATAGTGAAATATAACTCCGAAGTGAATGTATTCAGAGTTCTTCCATTAATACTGAGATGGGATGTGTTTGTTTATATGTACTGTGTGATCTTGCTAGTGTTTACCCCTGCAGGCATGCATACTATTTAGCATGTGTGTACCACCAAGGTGAGCATGTGTGTGCCTGTAGAGGATGACTTGTTCCTGCAGTAGAACAGAGTGAATGGTTTGTTTACTCCCTCTCAAGTTTCGGGGAGCTTTACAGTCCCTGTGTCGTCCTGTGAGGACGAGATGGGAGGATCATCCATGTCAGGAACAATTGTCTTGCATTACATCCACTTTATTGGTTTAGTTCTCTCCTGTAACATCTCCTTCATGCTTTATTCTATGGGTGGGCAAATCCGGTTCTCAAGAGTTACTGTCCTGCTTTTTTTCCCCCTGACTATCCCTGCCATACCCACTACTGATTACCTGGATCCGGTGTTTTCAGTCAATCAGAAGCTAATCAGCAGTGAGTAGGGCAGGGATAGTTGGAAAAGAAGCAGGGCTGTAGCTCTCGAGAAGAGGACTTGCCCACCTAATTTTTTTTAATTCACCTTCCTACTCTTGGTCTTTGTTGTCCTTCATTTGATATCACTCCCCTTTTTCACTCTCTGTCTCTCCCCATGAAACACTTTCTCACTGTGTTTGCCACCTTACTGTAGAGGTCTTGTCTTCATTACTCTCCCCACATGCATTTAACACTCTCCCTCTCTTGCTGTCTTTCATATATCTCCTCTCTCCATCACTCCTGCCATTGGTCTTGATCCTGGCCCCTCTTTCACCATGATTCCCCTCTCTCCTCATCTTTTCTGTTTTGGCAGAGTCCCGCCTTCCTTGTCATAATACTAACAGTCTACCTCATTCCTTATTGATTCATTTTTCTTTTTAATTTGCTTGTGGCTCTGCTGCCTCTCTACTTTTTAAATGTCTCCTTGTGATATTAAAAATCAAACCCCACAAATGGGTTATATGGGAGCCCCACTCAAATTATTTTTTAACCTATCCTGTATTTTCACACTCATTGGAATCATAATTCACCCACATCGGAGCCTGAAACATAACCAGGCATTTTTATTGTTGCTTCCTATGATAAAATTTTAATTAAAACAGTTTTTATTATATGAAGGTGAGCCCATCTGAGAGCCCTCATCATGAGGTGATACTCATTAACAAGCTCTGAGTTTGTGCCATCTCACAGCATCAGCTGCACTCCTTAATATTAGCAGAGACGCACTAAGCCGACAGTCGGCCATCGGCCACTGTCGGTTCGTTGGTGAGCACCATTTGCACTAGTTGGTCCCTGTCAGTGACTTTTCGGCCAATTCTACATGTTGAATCTGTGTCAGACGTTGGGCCTCGTCAGTGGCAGAGAGACCACTCTGATTGGCTGTCACTGATTGGAGTTATTTCTGTCACGCATGCACAGAACATACGTGCTAGTATGCTGTTGGCTGTAGTCTGTGTGGTGTGTTTAGTTGCCACTTTTTCAACCCAGCTGACCCATACAAAGCTGACGTGAGGCTTCCCTCATCTGCACTACCTGTTTCTTTGTTTATTAATGAAACAGACTTGGTTAGGCAACCTGAAAGAGCATATTTATTTAACTTTCAAGCATTGACACAGTAACACCCAAAGGAATTATTTCCTCATTAACTTGGAAGTTTGCATCTGTACTTTGCATTACTGACCTCAGCTCCTCCATGGTCATCATCACCCTTCCTTTTAATGAGCTGGCCTTTCAGGCTTGTCTAAAAATCCCATTTTAATTTGACTAACAAGATAAGTGTACAGAACAAAGTAGCCGCAGTTTGTTTATGTCTTTGCATCCCATGTGTTCAGGATATTAATAAAACATTTCACTCGTTTGTGCTTCATTTGTGCATGTTTGGTCAGGCAAAACAAAAATCTGTGCTTGCACGTTTTTATGAAACTAAACATTACATTTTTACGCATAGGCTTGCGCACCCCATTATAATCTAAGTGACTATAAAGTGGTGACTCCTTCAATTGCACATCATTTGTGTACGGTTGCACAATCAAAACAAATATGTTTGCCTCATCAGTTCTCAGGTTCTGAGCAATAACCATCAGATAGGTAAATTGTATTAACCTGTGAAATAATGAGGCACAGATGTTTGCTTTGCTTGTGCAAATGAGCACAATCAGTGTACAAATGAGTGAGAATAAATAGGAGATTGTCCAGAATTTTAATTTTCATAAATGGTTCAAGTACATTTTTGTGTGTGTGTGTGTGTGTGTGTGTGTGTGTGTGTGTGTGTGTGTGTGTGTGTGTGAACAAAACTGCACAAAAAATAGAAAGCACATGGAGTGCCGACCCTATAGAGGTGCAATGGTTTGCACAAGGTACGTGCAAACCACTAAACATAATATTAGCTTCATGTGGTGCTTATATTGTGGTGACTACAAACAAAGTTTTCAATTCGAGATCACATTTTGTGACAACCACAAATACTTTTAGTTTTGACAACAAACATTGGCAAACCTGCTTTGACTGGCAAAACAGAGATGGAAGCACATTAATTCATAGTTGCTGTCACACTTCACCTGTTTCCCTGCTTCCAGCAGGCTTGTCTTGTTTTTGTGAGCAGGATCAAACACAGACTATTAAATATTTTTCTTTGTGACAAACACATACTTTCTGCTGCATTTCACATCCCAAGAGGAAAGGGAGAAGATGGGAGAAGTATGAGGTTTGCTTTGGAGGATGTTTAGAAATGTACTGCAGGAGTTTCTCCATACTGCACATTCTTGTTTATGAGGCACAATTTTTTTTCGCTCTCTCTGTCACTATATTTAAAATCTTTTTTTGTCTTGTTAATTTGCTCTTTTCTCTACTCTCTAGCCTTTATATACACCCACTAATTACACTCCTCTTCCACCTATTAACTTTCGACACTTGAAGGATAATCTTATCTGGGAAGAGCAGCCCAGTGCAGCGCACTCTGCTGCCCACTTGATTAAATGTTCACAGGACAGGGGAAGGCGATTGCATTTCAGTGTGTGGCTGAGTGTGTGCCTTTGCTGTCATACTGTAGCTTAGGTAATGAAATAGCAAAGTGATGGGTCCCTGGCTGTACCAGCAGTATGGCATCGTGTAGATACAGTAGATGTATGAAAGGCTGCAAACCTGCGTAATCCTAGCTACATACAGAGATGAGAAAAAAGTTTTTTTTTGCATGCACTCTTTAGGATGTTTATCATCTCTGTCCATTTTAGCATCTCCATATTTCCATACTTCATACTTTTTTTACTTTTTCAGATAAGGTAAAAGATTTAATTAATCCTGTTTGGACTGAGAGAAATCTCCTACCTTTGTAAGCTAAATAAATAAATCCCATCGAATTATTTTATTTTATTTAATCGTCTTGCAATAGTATAAAGCTGAAGGGAGAGCAGTTTTTGTTAGGAAAGAGAGAAGAAACAAAAATGTTCCTTTTAAAGGGAGAAGTAGTAGGCTAAGAGACATAAAAAGTGTGTTTTCTGGGATTTTTTGCAATGAAACATGAATAAATACTCAATCTACTGTAACATACATTTCTCAAGTCTCCACCTGAATGAAAGGCTGTTTGTGGGGGTGGGAGGGGGAAGAGCTGATTAGTTTAGAGAAGTAATGAAGCACCAGCTTTTTCTAATTGTCTGATGTTTAAGATTCCTCCAGAACTTTATTTACTCATCTGTTTTTATTAATGGCTGCCACAACCTGCCGGCACATCAATCCTGGCCCCATGGCTTCAATGTGAGACAGGTCAATTAGAGGGAAGATAAAGCATATGGATGGATAGATGGATAGATGCTTTATTGAGCCTGAGGGAAGTTCAGGTATCCAGTAGCAACAGCAGTGATTACCAAAATCATGTTGTCATACTGCAATCTTACATCTTCAAGTGAAACATGGGGAGCAGGTGCACGTTCTGATTACGAGCAGTCCGACACATCACAGCTCCTGCTGACAGGTGTGCTGTCTTTTTGAAAAACTCTCAGCGGGTGCGGTTTTTAAAATGACTATTAATAAAATAATAGCCCACATCTCTGCTTGCATTTTCACAGGTCCTCAACACACGGTCATAACAGCACTGTGCGCTGTACATAGTGCCTCCCACACAGATTCATTCAGCTCTTGCCTCCAGTACTACTGTGAGGAACCTTGGAGTCATCTTTGATCAGAATATGTCCATAAAATCACACATAAACCAAGTCTCTAGAATTGCCTTTTTTCACCTGCGCAATATTGCAAAAATCAGGAGCATCCTGTCTCAAAGTGATGCTGAAAAACTGGTCCATGCATTTGTTACTTCCAGGCTGGACTACTGTAACTCTTTACTATCAGGATGTCCCAATAATTCCCTAAAAAGCCTCCAGTTAATCCAAAAGGCTGCAGCCAGAGTACTGACAGGAACTAGCAAGAGAGATCATATCTCTCCCATATTAGCTTCTCCCCACTGGCTCCCTGTAAAATTCAGAATAGAATTTAAAATCCTTCTCCTAACATACAAAGCCCTTAATAACAAGGCTCCAT
>NW_018128122.1:563489-571002 GCF_001952655.1 Monopterus albus
TGATTGTTGTGTCTTGTTGCTTTTCTTCTTTTGTCTCTCCTCTATCCACTCACCCCAACCAGTCGAGGCAGAAGGCCACCCACCAAGAGCCGGGGTCTGTCGGAGGTTTCTTCCGTTAAAGGGAGTTTTTCCTCCCCACTGTCGCCAAGTGCTTGCTCAAGGGGGATTTGTTGGGTTTTCCCTATGTAATAATATTGATAACAGTAAGGTCTAGACCTTACTTTGTAAAGTGTCCTGAGATGACTTTTGTTGTGATTTGGCGCCATACAAATAAAATTTGATTTGATTTGATTCACTTTGTAACTAAGGAAAGCTCATTGAGCTCAGTCATAAACGCTGTGGGCCAAGGATTAATTTTCTGCTTTCACTAGGTTTCACTCCAGAAGCTCTTTCAGACAGAAATTGAGCAATTAAAATCACACGACCCGGTGCCAGAAAGGTTTCTTTTTCCCATTATGTTGCTTTTACAAGTTGTCATTCTTTCATTACCTGCACAAAATGTTTTCTCTGCTGGTCTGCCTTGGTGCTCCCATAGGGCAATAATGTGGCCCTCTACAAGTGGAACACAGTGATTAGCAGAGCTGTTAGAGTAGCTGTTACTTCACACTGGCATTCAACAAGAGAGGTGTGCTGACCTAGCTGCTGACGAGTGGTGCTGTTTGACTGAAGGTTAATTATGTCCTCAGTGATACTTTTGTTTTTCATAAGGGTCTTCAGCTGATGTGTTCAGAAGGTCATTTGTTTTCATTGCTGTGCTGCTCTGCCAGTTTTATATTTAAAAGGCCATCAATAACAGATTACTTTATAATATTATACAAGCTGAGTAGTCATACAGTATGTTGAGGAATGTCTGTCTTTTGCTGTTCATTTGGAAAAATGTTGCTAGTTCCTTAGGGCAGTCCATGATGCCATGACAACATTTGACTGAAAATTTCACTCCTACTCATAAAACATACAGTAACTTGTGCTCAGTCAAATTAGCTTCATGATTCAGTAGTGGCTTTCACATTAATAGCTTTTCACAGTAAAATGTGCATAACTTTGCAACATTTGTCAGGCACCAGCTGAATAGTTAGGTGCATAAGGTGGAGACTATTAGGAATATCAGTGAAACAAACCACAAAACCTTTGTACAATAAAATCCTACCTGTACGATGGTAAAACATCAGAGACTAGTAAACACATACAGTCTTTAGGTTGCAAAAAACGATACCTGTTTGATACCTGTTCCTAGTTCACCTTACTCATCCTCAACCGACGAACTGAGACTTACAGTATTCTTTCTAAAATGATTCAGTGGCTGCAAATAGGACAGGTTGATCGCTTCCATGTTTGTCTGAGCATGCCAGTGAAGCCAGAGTACTTGAGGCCTCCATAACTTTGATAAGTGACGTTGTTACACACAGCAACGAGGGAGATCATCTCTCACTGGAGAGAAACTATCCTACACGTTCCTCTGTCCACTTTTGCCTAACTTGGTTTATAGCTCTCAACTGTTCCTGCTCCACATCCTTTGTGCGCTGAAGCTTGCGTACACTCTGATATACAGCAGTGTACAGCCTGCTCATCATGACTCTCCCTCTCTCCTGTTTCTTCTCTTCCTGCGCTCTTATTTGAACCTCTTTTCCCTTATGCTTTTTCTTTTTCTTCAGTTTTTCCTCCCCCCCCCTTCACTCTCTGATATCCATTCTCAAACCCCTACAAAACATCACTGAATCTTTATTGACCATAAAAGGATGCCAACTCCTCTCTTTCTCCTCCTCTTTCACCTTCACTTCTCCATTTTTTTGATGTAGTATTATCAACTGCACAGAAATGCTGAGGCTGTCCAGATAGACTTGTTGTTACATAGTGTTTTTCTTGTCCAGTAGTACATCTTGCCTTCTGACTGCTAGTCCTGGCCTGTTTATACCCTTAGAAATGTGAGCAGTAGTAAATGCATTTATTTCTTGTTATTTGTATTCAAGGGTTTCCTGAGATTACAGTGACTTCAGTATCTTCTCACTGGCTGAGTAACACTTCAGGTGGCAGTAATAAATGAGATGAAAATGAACTGGACTGAGAAATTAAAAAAAAAAAAAATAAAAGTGTGAATAATTTAAACTATGTCAGATGCAAATGATTGCGTCTACTTTTGTTTGTCACAGGGTGAGTCCCAGATGCTCTGATCACTTCATTTAAATATTTTATATTGTATATTATTGGGAGGCCAGTAGGGATTCAACTGGCATGTTTTACTGTAGGTGGTTTTTGAAATCTGAAGCTTTTTCAGTTAATCTGGGCAGGTAAGAACAACAAGACATCTGTTAGATCATTGATTGATCAAATGTCAAAGTCTGATAAACGAAAGCCTTATCATGCTTAAAGAAGGCATGAATACCACAGCCAGATTTTTTTCTTTTGCACTTAACTGGGTTTAATACTTTACAAGGATCTGAGATGAATGCACTTAGTAGAAGAAACTGAAATCCAATTTGCTTTGACTCTGCCTGTGGCTAAATATCTCAAACCTAGCAAGATAACAAACTGCCAAGCTAGTAGTCTACGTGCCTTCCCCTTATAAACCCTCTGTTGTAATTGTGCAGTGTAAATATACCAAGGACAAACCAGATGTTTACACAGTGATTCCATTTGGAAAAAAAAATGTTTGTGATCCCCTCGCTCCAAGTGACACAGATCAGATTTTTTTCCCCCACAAATATGTAACCAAACCACAAACCACTTGCATATGTTGTTGTCCCAGATCTGATTCATATCCGACATCTGATAATGTAATCACTCAGTCATTCATTCAATGTCAGAATGAAACTGGTGAGAAGTACAGTTTATCCATGTAATGTGCAAGGTGCACAGGCAAATTTTGCTAAACCTTTCATCCAGTGCTGTAAAATTACCACATAGACAAAACAAGCTCAAAATCCAAGTTTATTACCAGGAAATACGTCATGTAATGACGCACTGTCGACCTGTACTGTTTACATTCTCAGTTTGCACATGCATAATTGCACATTGATTGTTGACTGCTGCACATACAGCTCCCATATTGCATACATTCTCTTATTATATTCTTACATATTTTTATTTTATCTCTTCATTTGCTGCTTTAAAGTGTCTTAGATTTTGTGTTACTTATTCATCTACTTTATATTTCATTTGTATTGTGTGGCATTCATGTGGACGGCAAAGTAAGAATTTCATTGTACATGGAAACGTGTTTCCATACCGTACATATGACAATAAACACTTTGACTTTGACTAGTAGGTTGTCATTTCACACTCTGAATTTGTGGATTTGGGTTTCAATTACCTCAACCAGAACTTTGTAATAGAGAATGACAACACGCTGTAGTTTATTGGCTCTGATTAATGAGCAACAACAAACCAGAATGCCTTGCCATCAGACAAATCAAATAAAGATTAGGTAAGTACAGCCTCTTTGTGCCAGCAGAGTCACGTGGCTGAATGACTGAGCACACTGTGAAGATTCTAGACAAGAGACTCAGTATTACTTCAGTACTGCAGTGTCCTCTGTTTTGCTTCAACAGGGGACAATAACAGGGCTCTTCAACCAGTCAGGTTAAGGTTTTATTTGTTGTTGTGCAAACCTTCCCTAATATGGAGCGGTCTGTACTGGGCTGTTCATGGTCACGCACATTCATAATGGTGCCTTCAAACATTTCAAATAAACGTACCGCCCCTCAGAGGAGGCCTATTTAATGTATGCACATCCTTGATATTTTTAGAAGCTGATAATTGCTACAGTTCATTGAGAAAGTGATTAGAAAAAAAACATCTCTTCTAAACAAAATCAAATAAGGTTGATGTCACATTGCCCATACAACCCTATGTCCCAAGCATTTATTTCTCTCCTTATGTACCCCACTCATTTTCTGCAACTTTGTCTTCACTTATCAGCAAAGGCCTCACAAAAATTCCCTTCTGGCAGCCACAGAAGAAGATCTGCATTACCTACAGTAGCTTGTAACCTGCCCTCATCACAGCCCAGTTCTGTATTTAGAAACACTGCCTTTGCTTTGTAGACTTCAGTGAAAAGGTGAACTTTATTAATGGAGCAGACGTGGCTGCGGTTTAGCAGGGAAGAGACTGAAGGTGATGCAGAAAGAACATGTTGTCCAATTTGTTCTGGCTGTCACTGTATACTCTGTAAGAGATAAGAGAGGTGATGTAATAACATCAGCTCATTCAACTTCTGCTATATGCTGCATTATTGAATTAACCCACAAATGGGCACAGGGCTTTTTCCATTTTAAACATTGAATTACTGTATGCACAAAAGCTTTTCTAATACAGCCCTGCCATGAAAGCGTACATATTTTCAGTGCTCATCTTTTTGACATTGTGACTGACTCCAAACTGTCTCAGCGTGTTCCCTGCAGACTGTATTACACATCAGATTTGCTCAAGTCTGATAACTAAAACAGACAGAAATCATCCATATTAAATAAATGCACTAATAACAGTTCACTTGCATATAGTTGAACCCTAGTGTCTGTATTAAGTAACACATGAAGATGCGACATTATTTTCAGCAGCCCTATCTTGCAGCAAACACATGATGTGCCTGGCGGGTAGCACGTCTATGTTTCCTAATCCCTTACCTGCACAATTACCATTTTCGTTTCATGACATGATGTTGCTTTTTTTACCAAGCAGCAGTCTGTTGACTTTGCGCTGGCAGGTGTGTCTGGATGATAAATGGGGTGTGTCCAGGGAAAATTTGGGTGGGTTGAAAATATGGTGGTGCACAAAATGTCTGCACCACTGACCAGCAAAAACCAGGTCTGTGGTCAATGTCAACTCATCATTGCTAGTTAATGGCCGCTTTGACCGTGTTGACTGTGCTTATGGGACGTGCTGCGCAAGACATGCAAAACTTAAAAAATTAAAAGATGACACTGTGTTCATTGGGTGTTGTGCACATCACTATACGTATATGCTTTTATAATAAATACCATTCTGATCAGTGGAAAAATTTTACTGACGTCTGACCTGGCAAATCTGCCAGTATGCTAGCAAACCACCAAACGTTCAAACTCACACATCTCTTAAAGGGTATGTGAGGTTACACACTGATTGGATAATTGCATGTTATGCCCAAAACACATCCCTGCATGCAAGTGTTAAAATTGGCTTTCTAGGAGCTGTAGGTGTCCTAACAGTGCAAATCCTCTATGACAGGGACTGCTGTCGCTGCTGGTTTATAGATTCTTCCTAGCTGGGCTTTGTATAATTGTTTAATTTATTTTAGTGCTTACGTGTAAAACGGGTATATCAATAAATCTGTAACAACAGCATGGTCCTGACACCATTCCAATGCCCACAGGGAGCTATTCTGGGTGAGCACCTCACATTTCCCTCTGACAGCATTTCACACTTCAGCCAACAGTCATGACAGGTAAAGGTCAGGGAGAGAGGAAGTGTGGAATCTAGGGGAATAGGTTGATTTAGCTCCCCTGAGGCTTCTTTTCAAACTGAGATAGCAGATCATAGACAGAGAAGAGCAGGAAACTGCATGCAGCTTCATTTGTTCACAGCTTGTAATGGATTATAGGTAATCCCCAGCCACCATATGTTTCATCTTCTGACTCTTTTACTATACTTTCAATCTGGTACCAAAAATTTCCAGTTGTGACTTTTTTCTCTTTGATTTAAATTCAGCCCCTCCTTATTAAAACTCAGGGTTTTACACTTCCTCCCAGCCATTTTTTATTTTAATTTTTTGCTTTGCAGTCATTGAGTCATTTGGATTCCAAATTCAAAGCTTTGGATTGAGAATAAGAAGATTAAAGATCAAAAGCAGACAAAAGCAATGCAGTCAATCCACAGTTTATTGTCTGAATAAAGTAAACATGCTCCAGGGCATCAGTAAGTCTGCCCTTTCATTGAAGATGCACGCAGAACCAGCCATGACTTTACATCATTTTATAAGGCAACAGATAACAAACGAGTGTTGGCTCAGAGAGGACTCACAGCTGAGCTAGTTTAAAACCTGTATCATTAAAGTCAGCTTGACTGCTCCATCTATATTCTCAGTATGGATTAGTACCGAGGTAATGTACAGATCATTTATCTGTACTAGTGTTTAGTAATGAGATCAATTTTTTTATTCTGCTTTTACAGATGAAGCAAACTGTGCAGCAGATGAATCAATTTCAAAAGTGTGTGGAATTGAAATTAGCTTTGTTGAACTAGCAGTGTTTGTTATTGTTAACCCAGCATTGTGTTTCTGCAATCAAAAACAAAGTAGCAAGTGAAATGCAAATGTAAAATGTGAGTATGCAGGTGGGATATATTTTGTGATAATTAGACAGGGGGTAATTGTTACAGCTGGTGAATAACCTGATTACTGTAGCCGCTTAAGTCAGAGATAGAAAGTTCATTTAGGGCCCCGCAACTTATTTTAAAAAGCTGATTGAGGGGGAAAAATAGTTTTTCAAAAGTTCAACCACTGCTGAATACCGCAGCTAGGAATAATGGAATAGGACCCCGGTTCTATTTTGTGGGTTTTCTCTCTGAACTGGGGCCATGATTAAGAGGGACAGCCGGGGGCATTCGTATTGTGCCGCTAAAGGTGAAATTCTTGGACTGGCGCAAGACGGACGAAAGCAAAAGCATTTGCCAAGAATGTTTTCATTAATCAAGTTTTATATGATGCAGAGTTTGTGCTCCGGTACTGACTCTAAGTGACTATAATGTCAACTGTAGTAACTAAATACCTGTACGTGAAACACTGAGGATTAAGTCTATATTTGACCTTGGAGGTAGCAGTCAAGAAAGCACCATTGGGGCTGTTTAGTAGCTGTTCTGGAGCTTTCAGTCATACCACATTCTCAATAGCAATCATCTGCTGATGAAGAATTTTCTGTATGCACTCAGGATTTGATACTTGATTTATGAGCATTTCACTTCTAATACACCCTTCTTTGACTGCAGAATGTTGACCAGTTATTTATGTCTGTGGAAATTCTCAGTCATCCAGGTCATAGTATGCTGAAAAAAACTTAGGAGAAAGCATCTGGACATAGTTTTAAAACTATATCCAGATGTTTTCTTCTAGGTTTTTTCAGCAGACCAGTTATTTACAAAGTTTTCCAAGTGGTTCTTGTCAAGGCAAGGCAGCTGTGTTTACTGTATATATCACCTTTCATACAGAGGCAGTTCAATTTAGTGTGAACCTGTCTTCTCTTTTTTTCTCTTCCAGTACCGGATTGGACAGCTGTACATGATCAGTAAGCACAGTCATGAGCAGAGTGATCGGGGAGAAGGGGTGGAAGTTGTCCAGAATGAACCCTATGAAGACCCAACGCATGGCCAAGGACAGTTCACAGAGAAACGAGTCTACCTCAACAGGTGTGTGGAACATGCCCGGCTAGTTTATTCTCCATTGTGATTAATGTATTGTATGTGGACTGCTTGTAAACTCTTCTAGCATTTGACTTCACACATTTTTGGTTAAGCCTATGACCAGTTCATGAAAGTTTCTATATCTGGT
>NW_018128122.1:571054-604694 GCF_001952655.1 Monopterus albus
CCCAGAGAAGTGCTAACTTTGCTAACAATAAATTCAGGATTAAAGGCATCACAAAATCACCCAAACTTGTTGATAGACAGGGTATTTCTAGAAACATCACAGCAGTGAGCTTAGTAATAACTAGTACTTTGCATTTTGTTATATTTTGATACAGTATTTGTTGCCACCTGGGACTAGATCTGCTATTTCTGGACTCACTCACTCAAAGACCTCCGCTCAAATTGACCTTAGCCAAAAGACAGGGAGTATAAAGTGCAGTGAATATCTGTACATCAGTTAGCTGAGATTACATTCAGTCATTTGATGAGACTGTTCACACAGATCCACACATGCTGCCTACTGCAAGGTGTTGGTAGCAGGTTTCACTTACCCATTACAGTTATACAGTACATGACACCATACTGATGTACTGTATCGTACTGCAAGAGTGTGAGCATCATTGTGGACTAATACGTTAGCATGTCGATGCATGTGACCCTTCCACACGCTGTTTCGATAGACATGTATGAATCAAAGAGGGGATGACAAAAAATGCAATGAATGGAAAAAAATGAAAAAGAAAATGGCAGTGGGAGACAAAGAAGAAAATAAGGGTGTAGAGATGCAGTAGGCTTGTTGTTTGAGCACAGATACCTACTGTATGTCAGCCTTCACTATGGTGGGGAGCTAATTTTGTAGAGCCAACACAGCTGAGGAAGAAATAAGGCAGAGGGAGCAAACAGAGATAAGTTGGGCTCCCATTCATGTATTTTCATGCAGTTTTCTCTGCATTGAAAATGAAATAGGAGTGTTGTATTAAATTACAGACCTTTCTAGAATAGCTGATATTTAGTTCAGATAAAATGTTTATTTCTCTCTGTTACATACAGTATCTCAGTCCATTCCTTTGTTTTGTGCACCCTATTACATGGATTGCTGCATGCGAGGTGCAGTGCATGAGCTACTCTGAATTAGAACAACGAATGATTTCTTTTCCTGTTATTATCAATATCAGTGAATCCGCTGCCAAATATAGGAGCTGGTTAGAGCTTGATCCTGTGATTTTACTGGGGCACAGCAGATCAATACTGGAGTACGTGCCCTAGTAAAAGGGGTCTAAGGATGCCTGTGGGTGGATACTTGTTTCAGAAGTGACTTTCCCATTTGTTGAGTTCCATAAGTCTCCCTCTGAATTTTATTATAAATATTGGTCATGCACATTGAGTGATAAGGGTATTTAAAATAATTTTTTTACATGACTGCAAAACAGAGGTGGTGCAACCATCTGAGAGAATTGGTGGCACCAGTGCCACCAGTATGAAATGTTAGTCTGGAGCCCTGCTATTTTGAAAAACAACATACAGTAGATATGTGGCACAGACAAACAAGCTGGTTCAGGACTGATACACTGACAGACATTAACTGAGAGTAGAGGCAATTTATTGTTTATTTTAATCTCTGTATGGGGAATGTTGAACATACTGTTAATATAGAAAATGACCGACCTTATTCCTGAGTAATGTCAAAGCAAGTTAGATAATATTAAATATTAAACTAACTACTTTTCTATCCCTTTCAACTTGTCATAAATCTGGCTCTGCAACAACTAAATATTTAGCTCTGATTCATCAGCAGGGAAGTCTTTCTGGACTCATCCTGTCACACTTTAACCTCCTATTACCCCTTAAAATCTGCCTCATGCTGTACTTCACTGTTTGGCCTGATCTCATCCAATCGGAACTTGGACTCGACGCTTGTTCCACGAATAACCCTCATTAAGTGCAGAGAGGGGTCAGTAAGTGTCACTTGTAAGGTCTGTAAGTATGCGATGGTGAGAACAAAGTGTTGCCTTTCCTTGGATGTGTTCAACTAAACAAGCATGTTTTTTTGCTTTTTCTAAATACAAACGACAGCTTTGGCATGAAAACTGAACAGCCACCCACCACGCTTGCACACTTGGCAATGTGGGCTCCATCGCAGCAGCTATTGGCAAAGATATTTAAAAGAACAAGGAGGGAATGGGAGAAATCAACAGATGGAGGTGTAGGAGGAGTGTCAGTCTCTTTTGTTGGGGGAGAGAGAGAGTGAGCGAGCCTGCCAACATTCACACAATGTGACCGTCGAAGGCTGTTTCTATTCACAGCCATCACGATGCAGTGGGCGCCATTTTTGTACTCCCCAAGAAATTGTTTTCATGTCAATCAAAGGAGTTGGATAAAGGCTGGATAAAGCCTGTACACTTCTGTGTTTGACACTAAGTTCTTAGTGCAGCTTCAGTTAGTTCAGAGTTCAAGTTCAGAGAACACTGGGTATGCACACCCACACAACTTGTGCCCTGAGCGCAATTTGGCAGTGTACTGTATGTTCATAAGCTGTAAGCATGTGGTAGATGAGCCAAAACTGGCTCTGTGTCACCCCTATAAAACCATTTTACACTTAATTTTGAACATTTTACATAATTTTATTTGGACTAAGTAAACAAAATATAGCAAGTTAATTGGTGAGAATTTTGTTACTGTTGGACAGAACCAGCTGCTTCTCCCTGTTTCCAGTGTTTTTGCTAAGCTAAACCCACCCACCTGCTGACTGCAGCTTCATATTGAAGCTGAGTGGTATCTTTTAATCAAACTCTTGGAAAGAAAGCACATAAGTGAACTTCCCAAAAATCTGATTATTTTCTTTACTGATTAGCCCGGTGGTTATTTCCTTAATTGATGTATAGTTTACTCAGAATGAATGAATAAATAAAAGCTCAGGGTGATGTTTTCAAGTTGCTGGTTTTGTCCACACAGTCCCCAATGATAGTCAGTGTATTATATTACATAACAAAGAAAAGCAGCAAATCTTCGTGTTTTATAGGCCTGAATGTAAAATGTCTTGCATGTTACTACTATCAGATTAATGCAAAACACAGTTGAGGAGGGGCAAATTGAAAGAGCAGGACTTGCCTGCTGTTCCAGTGAAGTTGCTCAGCGGCCAGCAGAGAAAACTGTGGTTGTACTGTGCAGCTACTAGGTGTGACTGTATCTAACCGTACCTAACTGTACCTGATTAGGATGTTCCCAAAAAGAGAGCATGCCTCTCAACTAAATATTCAGAATAAAATACCTACTGTAGATGTACAAAACATGATTATAAGAGCTGCATCCTTATGTTGATGTGTGTTCTGTAGTTCTAGGCTGGCAGTCTTTAAATGTCTTTAGATGCCATGGAGGTACAGCAATCTTACAGTATGTGCAGAAAAAGGTGGGTTTGGGTGCTTACAGCATCATCCCTGAATTAAAGATTTTTAAAGCTCTTTTCTCACCATTACTCAGTTTCAGTCTTCACTACTGTGAGCAGATTTTCCTTTGGCAAGTGAAACACGTTTTTGATGATTACTGCAATAAGCTATTTCACCCCCTTCCCTGCTTTGCAGCTACCTGCTGACGATGTCTCTCCTCATCTGTCTCTGTCTATCTCAATGTCTTTCTGCAGTAAATTACCTAGCTGGGCTCGAGCAGTGGTTCCTAGAATCTTCTATGTGACAGAGAAAGCATGGAACTACTACCCTTACACCATCACAGGTGAGAATACATGATAAATGTGTTTGCTGGACTAATCAAACTGATGCAGCTTTAACATCTCTTGGCTCCAGTACTGGTGGAAAAACTACAGTATAAAAATCTCAGTTCACCTGTGATGATGACACACTGATCAGTGTCGGTCATACCACTGCAGCTTTGCTTGTCACTGTGTGAGGTTGCAAGGAAAACATGCTTTGAGAAAAGCATGAATGAACATGTTAAAGCAGACACATATTGCAGATGCATGTTTGTGGTTTTGCATTGAAGCAAATGGTTTTTATCCATATTGACTTACAATAATTGTAGCAGTGGAAATAAGCTTCTCTTCTTAAATCATCATCATTAAAGGCAAGCAGAAGTCAGGAGCGCAACAGTCAGACACGCAGTGTTTCTGTGATGCCTTAATGATCCTTATCAAAGAGAGATGTGTTACAAACTGGGGGAGTTTATTTTTAATGAGAATAAACTAGGGAAAAGAGAAGCTAAAGTATCAGACATGCGACAGTCAATATTAGCCTATATATGAACAGGTTCTGTATGTCTCACACATTTTCATTTCTGCTGATTGTTGCTTCTTCTTTCCTTCCATACTGTGCAAAATATGAGCAGGCTGTTGAACTAACTGTGTCTCTGTTGTGTTCTCGCTCTGCTCTGACCTGATGTCTGTGTGACCCCACGCCTTGTTCGATAGAATACACAGTAAGTATCGTTTAAGCATATTTTACTTTGTTGCATGTCTTTAGGATTATCTCATAGTGTTGCAGTGATCATACTAAATGCAAAACACCAAAGGGGACCAAGACCAAGAAAGTTGGTATGATGACATATGAAGAAAAATAAGAATGTTGCCCCCTCATTTCATTTTAACAGTCAGTGCTTACATTGTAAAAGTTTGGTATTTTGCAAGCTATAGACACTAAATGTTCTCTTTTCCATTGTGGGAATTTTTGAGGGTACTATACAGTATGTGCATAAAGTACAAGGTACTGTAGTAAATTTGATTGTGTGATTCTGGACACAGTCTTACAAGAATTGAATATTGTTTTATGTGTAAAGTAGTTTTCTTTTCTTTTTTGTTTTGGACACTTGGGGGGTGGCAGATCAAGGTCACAATATAAAAAAAAAAACACATTTTAAAGTTGTTTTGGTGATCATGCTATCAACCAGTTATCCATTTGCACGTCCAGTAGAGCAACATTAGCATCCATCTGGAGTCAGGTTTCTTCCTTCCGAAATCTAAGCCTAGTGTTAGCTCTTCTTTTAGCTTTGTTTTGGTTTTCATTGACTCCTGAGAAAAAAATATAAGATTCTTTATTTGGTAAACATTCGAATATGTTTAGCAAGTTGCTGATGTTGTCTCGCTGCGGTTAGGATTGGGCAAGTGGCATACAGCTGATTTATTAGAGCTTTTTTGCTGAAAACAGTTGTGGTCTGTAAAACCACAACAGTGTGCTAAAAGATGCTAAAATGCTCTATGGAGCAATGGGGGAATGTCTGTTCATAGAATGAATTTATGCTGCTGTTTTTATAGCCTCCGTTATCTTGCTGCTACAGAATTTCTTCACAAAGGAATTATGTTTGTTAGAAAACCTGCAACGATCAAAACAATTCAATCTATGCCTTCAACACTTCTTTGCTGTTGGATTTGCCTTTGCCTTTCTTTGTCTTTGCTAATAAGAGCAACTGCCTATGTAACCCATGATTAACCCTTGAAACACATGAAGCTTTGGCAGAACAAGCTGTCACATTTTCAAGACACAGGGATACAATTAGGCTTAGCTATAGGGCTTCTGTTGTGCACAGTGAAAATGTCAACAACATGAGTCACGTTGCTTTAGGGTGCGGGGTATTGGGAATGAGGACAATGTTTTGACAAAAACAGAATGCTTAATATTGTCTCTCTTTATGTGTGGGTGCCTTTTTTGTTCATGTACGGGATGAGTAATTTTAAATACTCGTGTCAAGTTCAGTTGTCAAGTTCAGTTTTTAAGGGAGAAAAAACACAAATTCTTGAAGAACTGTCTTGGCTTTTGTCACTTTTGACAGGGGAATAAAAATGGAAATGCAGTACTCTCACAGCCTGGATTGCTGTTTGACATTACACAGTGAAGAACATAGGAAGAGGGAGACGGAAGATCCAACAGCGGTTTTAACAGTCAGCGTTAATAAAAGCACTTTGGCAGGCTACTTTTACACAGTACCACTGAAAAAGTTAGCATTAACTACTGCAGTGGCCTTTTTTGACAGCTGTATCCCACAAACTAGAGTAATGATGATGTTTAACACACTGGTTTCTTTTTTTATTTAAGTGGTTTCATATCATTTTTTTGTTCTTTACTCACAGTGCTCATTCCTGCCCAAGTTTTCCATCCACATAGAGACAAAATATGAAGACAACAAAGGATGCAATGACAATGTGAGTACACTGTGTGTGTGTCCACGTTTTTGTTATTTTGTGTTGACAAAGTTTTTTTTTTTTATATCATTATTATGAGGGCATTTTGACATAGTTAAGATGTTATTCATATCTTCACACCTGTTTGAGGGTCAAGACTTGGTTTTAGCTCATATCTTCACACCTGTTTGAGGATCAAGACTTGGTTTTAGGGTTCACATTAGAATTAGGTTTAGTGTTAAGGTTTGGATATAACAACTGGTATAACAATATACCAGTGGATGTAATTTTTTTTTTCTCCAACCATATAACGTATACAAGTACTTTGATAAGAATCTCTTGTATTTTTCTTATTGTGACTGAGTGGGACATTTTACAGTTGAAAAATGTGCTTGTCATTATATCTCAAGCATATACTTGCTGTTTCTGTATTGCAGTTTATTGTTCCCTATCAGCAGGCATATGCACCACTACTGATATTAAGCTTATGTCAGCCCATAGGCACAGTCATTTAATTAGTCGGGCTCTATCTCCTACACAGATCTCTCAGCTTAATGTAACACTGCTGCCTGTCGCCTGTCCTTCTGATACAAAAATATGTACAGCAAAATAGGCCAATTTAAACACAATAATCACATAGTGGACATATGGTAGAATGTGAGACCTCTGCAAAGGGTACATGAGTAAAAACATCCAGGCAGACCTGGCAATTCATAGTGTGTGGTGCTATTCACAGTCGTATCATATTGCCAACTATACTGTACATAAGCCTTGACAGTCTGCCAAAAACGGTTCCACTTGTTGGACAGCTAATTTCATTTGGGCTGTTAGCCTACTCACTTCCCTTCTCTTTATATTTTATTCCACTGTCCAATTTATGGAGGCATTAGTCATCAAATGAAAGGCTGCCACATCCTGGACAGTGAGGATAAAGAATAGTGGGGTGGTGTGCAACAGACAAATTGGTTAAAATATAGCATGGGGGGTGGCCAACAGGTTAATTTAATAGTGCATATCGTGCTTCATAATGTGATTTGGTGATTGCATGGGAATAAAAGTGTCTTGATGATGTGTTTCAGAGTATTTACATGTACTTAAAGTGCAGAGGGAGACAGAAATCAACAGACTGTCAGTGTGCACTAAGCATTTAGTGATGCTTTTGACTGACGCTCACTTGGTTTGACATGACAAGACAACAGATCAAAAACTTCTATTAAATTTAAACTAAAATTGCCTTGAGAAAATACATTTCATACTGTGGATAAAAAAAGAACTGAAAAACTCACAGATGTGTCACGTAAATATGTTTGTGTGCGTGTGATTGTGTTTGCATACCAGATATTTTGAGATGCTCGTGGATATGAGCAGAGATACAAGAGTGGGACATAGATCTCATTGTCATTCACTCGGTCAGTGATTCAGTGTTTACAGCTGTACTACTTTGTGCAACATCTTTAGGGCAAACAACAAGAGATCTTGCATGTTTTATGATGATGTTTAACCAGTGTTGTGTGTATTTGCTATAAAGGAAATGTTGTGAAATAATATGAATGCAGCTGTGGGCTGCTTAGTTGTGAATATTTTATGCAACAAATGCTCTAACAAGTGTCATGGCTCCCCAAATGGGGTTTCTGCTGGCATATAATACATCTGTCTACTCAGGGTGTCGTAAAACAAAGAGAAGCTCAGGGAGCAGTACACTAGAGGTGGAGGAAGGAAGGAAGAGAGGCAACAGAAGCAATGGTGCAAATGCAGGAGGACAATTGTGGCTGTTTGGACAGGAAATGAGTGGTTGTATGAGAGGACACTATGGAGGGTGTGGTGACAGTACATCACATGCAGATTTCCACAACACTAGCCAATATCAGACACACACACACACACGCTTGCCTTTTCATAGCTGTGAGGACACTCATTGACCTGATGCATTCCTTGGCCCCTTGCCCAAATCTTAACCATCACAACAAAGTGCTTAACCCCAGCCTTTATCCTAAGGCTAATTGTAACCTGAACCCTGAAACCAAGTGTTAGTCCACCCAACCTTTTAGACATGTACACACGCTCACACCCACAAAAAAACACATAAGTGAGCACATTATCTCAGACTCTCACACACACTTACACATTAAGCCTTAATGTCTGTGCTGAAAAACATGTTGCTCTCCCTTCAAAGGCCCCTAAACAATGCAGCAGACAGGATAAGAAAGCACATCTGTTACTGTCTTTGTTTTTTTCCTTTTGCAGTTCTCTTACTTTTTTAACTCTTTAACGCCACTTTTTCAGTTTTTCTCAAAACTCGCATCTATAAATTGAAAACCCTTGTTCCCTTTGGAGAGCTAAAATGTCCTGCATTCCTTTCCAAAGGTTGGCAAAGGCTTAGACCTGCACAGGTACATCGTCTAGTGTGACTGTCCCTGGAATTCACTGCAAAGTGATTTTCCATGGAAATACTACAGAAAATACTACATTCCTTTTGTAGGGTAGACAGAAATTAAAATAATTTGTGAATTCACAGTGCTGTGACACACATGCTAACACCAATTGTATGCACTGATATCTTTGAAAATATTCTCTACCTCATTACATTCAGTTAACCATTATCTCTTGCTCATGTCAGAAATGTGAGCTGTCTGTTTTGTGTGTATATACTCTTGAAGATAATGAAGTGCAGTCAACTCCAATTTTGTATTTACTCAGTGATTACGATCGGCCTTCAAAGGCCCTGGCTGTAGAGCAGTTTAGGACAAGTACCCTTTGTACTGAAATGACCACATGCTGTCTCCATGTGTTCTGAATTTGTTGCGTGTTCACACACTGATGAGATGATGTGTAAAAATAAATGCCGCCATAGACACAAAAATAGTGCATAATGTTAACATACAGTATAGCACTGAACTGGGAGGCAGTACAACACTAGGTATAAACAGCAGAGCTTCAGGATGCTTCATCTGAAGTTACCTTAGCTCTGATCTTATGACAGGTGGTATATTTTTTATCTTGTGAGAGGTAGAGTTAGTGTGTAAAAGGTAAAGGAGTGTAGGAATGTCTTTTGTGTGTTGTTGTGTGTTGGGGGTCTGGCATTTTCAAAATGATGCTAAATGTCCTGGGGAGTACTTTTATTAGTCATGGGGTGCCGGTGTGTTGTCTTCCCTTTGTCTGACTTGTTTTTCCCTTCTCTTTTTCTCCCTATGTCTTAGTTTCACCCTCTTAATTGTTACTTCCATTTACTTCTACTCTCTGAATTCACAAACCCCTGTTTCTCTCTCACTGGCTTTCCTCCCTGTTCTTCCCTCCTCCTCTTCCTTCTCCCTGACAGTGTCGCAATCCTTTTCCACTTTTTCTGCCTCTTTTTCCACTCTTCTCCGCACTTTCCATCCTATTCATGCCTTCCTCTCCAACCGGCCCTCCCCCCATTACTTTTTCATTGTTTCCCTCTTCCATTTCTCCACTTATCCAGTTCAGCCTCTCTCCTTCTCTCTTTATCCCAGTCTCCCTTCCACTCATTTGGCTGCACTCATGCATGCTGACATATCACCCTTATTGTGCCAGCAGTGCTCATACACACTGCAAAACACACAATGCACCATGGGAGGGGAAGAGAAGAAAAGTAGGGAGAGAGAAAGAAACAGGTTTATACACTATCTACAGAATGTTTACATTTGGTTCAGTGGCAAAACTCCAAAAAAGATGGGAAGGCATGTAAAGACAGTTAATGTGATAAATAATAAATCAGTGGCTGCATTAGTCAAGGCGCTTTTGTAAAATAACACTTGTCTGTAACACCCACAATCAGACTGCAAGGCTGCAGAAAAGAAGAGAATGACACAGTGTAGAGTCTCATTATTACTTAAACTGATTTCAACCATCAGCCACTTAAATGCTGCTCCTGCCTACTCAGGAATTAATTTACAAATCAGGAAATAATGAATTTTGAGAGGAGTGAAGCAAGTGACCGTACATTTCACACAGTTGTTGGTGAACCCCCCCCCCCAACTCTTCAGCTGATTAGACATGAAGAAGAGCTTAAGATGTGAAGATGTACAATTTAATGAGTACTCAGTGCAGAAGTTCGGAGAATTCAAACTTCACCTCATCTCAGTCACAGACACGTATGACGAGAAATTGAAATAAAATTGTTTACACGCTAGTATTTGGACTCTAATGTGTCAAAGTATAATGTCTGGCATGGGCTTGCACTTGGAGAGCAACATTTTTGTTCTGAAAATTTCTTAAGCATCAACTGAAGCAGTATGTGTATGTTTCTCTTTCTTATGATTTGTTTCTCTTATTTCAATTTTCCTGCAGCAGCCATTAGTTAAATGAAAGATAAATCCCTTAATGAAGTCTGTGGCATCTAACTTCGCTCTAAATTCACACACACACATACATATCCTTGTTTTTGTCACTTACTGGGTCCCTATATAGATTTACATTTATTTCCAGGAGACTTACCCTAACCTTAACCAGAACTGCTACTTGCCTAACCTTAACCCTTACCCTAACACGTAACCAAAGCCGATACTTGAGCTAACCTTACACGTCATTGTTTTTGTAAAATTTGACAAACTACGTTGTGGGGACCAGCTTCCCCATAAGTGACTTCCGGTCCCCAGAATGGATTTCATGGATTTTGGGCCACGAGTTAATATTAAGCTGATATTCTGATTTGTCAATATATTACAATACCTGCAATCAACACCGTCTCATGGTACAGTAACAAATTGAAGACATAGGTCTAGATCACCCCCTAATGGTTTTATAATGAATTACAATATTGTGTTTCATAGTGGCTTTTTTGAGTGAGTGGACATAGTGACAATATGCAGTGTCAAGCATTAGTAACAGTAGGTTTCATAGCTATGACCACATATCTGATGATGTAACCTGGAAAAGACACATTTCCAAGGTGTATTTTTGTGTGAGGAGGCTACTCTGATTGGCAGGCAGAGGCTGGAGTGAGCACTGGCAAACCCATCTGTTGTGTTTTCAGATTTTTGACACTGAGCTGAAGGATCAGGAAAGGGAGGTGTGCTTCATCGACATCGCCTACGACGACATCCCAGAGCGTTACTACAAAGATTCTGAGGTGGGCTTGTGTATGAGTGAGTTTGTGTAGATGCTTGTGACTACTGTGAATTAATACTACCAGAGAGGTAGAGATAACTGCACTGCTGAATGTGGAGATGCAGAAGTAAAACCAGGTGTTCCAGATGTAACAGTATGTTTTCAGTTTGTCATGTGAACTTATTTCTGTTTTACATCTAGTCATTTTCCAGTGATAGCATTTCTCTATCCCTATTAGAATCTTCACAAGGAAAATAATATACTTGGTATTATTTGTTAAAAGCTTGCTTTAATGCAGACTGTGGGGACTTAAGAAACCTCAGTCCCACTTGTCTAGCAGCTGCACTTGCTGCTTTATATGCCTCACCCCTCTACCCAGCATTCATCTAGAGTCTGAAAGCCTTGTCCTGTTTCAAAGTCTGTGAAGTAAGCTGGTAGCTGTCTTCATATCTGTTTAATAACAGATTGTCTCAGCTCTAATGAGCCTGGATAGAGGCTCCTCAAGGACCAGAGAGGTTAATGTGAATGGTATTTAAATGGTGCTCAGCCTTGCGTCTAATTTTAGGCCCTCCCTCAAGTCTGCTGTATTTCCACAGGGGTGCAGAAACAATCATGCCTGAAGGTTTGGATTCATTATTGTAATATTAAACTTGTGTGCATTGCAGGACTTGCGATATTTCAAGTCGGAGAAGACGTCACGAGGAATGCTTCAGGAAGGCTGGAGGGACACCCAGGATCCCATCATGTGCTCGTACAAGCTGGTCACTGTCAAATTTGAGGTGTGGGGTCTGCAGACTCGAGTGGAACAGTTTATACACAAGGTGAGAGGGCACCCATGGGATGAACTCTGGCACCTTATGGTTTAGTCAGAGTTGAACTTCCTCACAGGTTTTAATGGTTTTAAGTGGAAGCAATAGATTCATTCATCTGTCCTACTATATTGTCATCAGATCCCATAAACCACTAAACCAACAATGTTTTTCCCTTTCAATGCTTTAAGACTTTCTTAACTTGTTTGTAATACTCAGTCCTGAGCCTATTTTGTGAGGGCTTAGAATATAGGAATCAAATGCAGACTCCAAACAAGAACATGCTGGCAAGAGTGCGTGTGAGTGTGTATGGTTGTTCGTCTACATGTCAGCCCTGTGATACACTGCCGTCCCGTCCAGGGTGTACCCCGCCTCTCGCCCAATGTCAGCTGGGACAGGCTCCAGCCCCCCTGTGACCCTTGTTAGGATAGGTGGTGTAGATAATGGATGGATGGATCTTATGCGAGTCTCACACTGAAGATAGAATGGATGATGATAATAATAATAAGCCAAGAGTGAGGTAAAAAATGGGGCTTGTGACTGAAGACTAAACAAAATTAACAGGAACTAAGGCAATCTTGGGGCACACAGTAACACAGGAAGAAACTAATGTGAGAATGTGACGACTAGAAACAAGTCTATAAGACTGGCTAGAGAACAAACAACAAGACACGTAGACAACTGACAAGCACATGATAATGTGGCAAACAAAGGAAAGTGCTACAATGCTGACAGCCAGACTGGGTAAGTAACAAATAACCAGAGCAAGGGAACAGCAAGAGTACAAAATAAAGGCAAGACAAGCAACACATACAAAACGTATGTTTTTGTCTTATTAAATAGGTCTTCAATATTTTAAATGCTACCTGACCTATTGGTTGCCAGACATAAAAATCGATAAACTACCTTTTTCAGCTGACTGGAGTTATTGTTATGGCTGCTTTTCTTGCTTTAAAAAGCACTTGTTATACACAGTTTCATGGAACAGACAATTGTCATAATAATAAATAAAGCATATATCTGTATCAAGCAGTGGTCACAGGCAATCAGAGTGTGTGACTAGTTCATCGTGTTTGAGTTGTTTCTTGGTTGGCAATCAGATTATGCAACCTTTGAAAATGGGTGTTTGTTACACTTTTTAAAATTTATATTAAATGTTATCACTTCACTGTTTAATGTATGTTGTTACATACACATGTTGTGTCTGTGGTAGCTGGTTAGAACTTGAATTCCACTTAAAATTCTGAAAATATTACAGTATGATTCTTGAATATTTGGCTTTTAAACATAATAACACTGAATGAATAATAAAAAAAAATTAAAAGATATTGATTTTCTGACCATGCTGTGTCATGTTATGTTATAGGTGGTTCGGGACGTGCTGCTGCTGGGACACAGACAGGCATTTGCCTGGGTGGATGAATGGATTGGTAGGTCTACCAGCCGTCGTCTGTCTACACACTCCAGCTAATTCACAGCTACAGGCACATTTCAATATTTCAGTCTTTCACTATTTACTTACACAGTGGCATTTACTTTCTAATATAAATGAGTATGGTGCCTCATAATTTTATGAACTCATGAAGTGTTATGTTACTATGACTTTATTATTTAAAATGTTAGCACTCTTGTGTGATGACTGTTTATCACCTGCATGTAACTCCTGTTATGGCATGGCTCTTCTTGGTAATCCCACTAACCCACTAATAACAAACACTGTAAGAGTATACACTGTCAGGGGTGGACAGAAACAAGAATTCAGACCAGGAATTTTACTCTATCCCAGGTCAACCTATTCATACAAACCACTTGACCACGTATTTTGTAGACTAATCCTATTTACTGATGTAACAGATATCAGATTAGGTTAAAATTTAGCCACCATGTTCATCTGAGGGAAGTTCAAAAATTCAGGACTGACCAACAAGTAGCCTGTCTGAATACTGAGTTTTCAAGGTATTTTGTTGCTGCTTTTAGGCTGGGTTAAAGGAGGAGTCTGGAGGAACCCTCAGATTCTCTCTATGGATAAACCAGTCATAGGACATATCCATTTACAAGATCAGATGCACAAAGCACTTAACCTACACTTTTTTTAAAAGAGAATGAAATAGAGTTAGCTAAATGTTCAGTTGATTTTTATATTCAAGCATTAAAAGACTTCACACACATTCACTGAAATTGAATATAAGATACAGCAATATAAGTAAGTAAAATGTTTTAGATTACAGTGTTCACTCACTGGTGTCCACAAGCAAACAGCACAAAAATAAACACATCTATACCAAGTGCTGGCAAGGCCATAGTCAAGGTTTACTAGTTGAAACATATTAGCTTTATTGCCAGGTGACTGCTGTGTTGCATTCATTGCTATGATATAATTCCTCCACGAAGATGTAAGACATGCAAACTATATGGAGAAGCAGGTAGATGGTTGCTCTGCTTGTCGCAGAGAGACACAGCAACGTCATGTTTGACACTGCAGCAAGACTGAAAGTCTGATGCTTGATGTGTGGACTGAGAGATCCGTCAACTGCCTGCTTCCTATATTACTGCTGATCAAGTTGACTGTTCATTGCAGGCCAAATGAGCCTCAGGTCACTGGGAACTGTCCTGGTGCTGCCCAGACTGTTGGCATGTAAACACTGGGCTGCTTTAAGTGTTTTCACACAATTTTTCCTATTAAAGCCAAATATAAAGTAGTAAAAAATGTATTCTCACCAACCCTGTGTGTGTGATATAAACCTTGCCAGCCAATTGGCAACAATTACATGAATAAATTACTGAACATTTACATAATTGAAGAATAATTCACTTACTGAAACATAAAAAAAACACATCAATGACTAACATGTTTACTTACACTTAGCTGTTGAGCTCTTTTTGTACCTCTAGGATATACAGATAGCAAATCCATTATGTTTGCCATAGAACATTATCCTCTCCTCTATACAGCCACTAACCTTTTTATTCCCTGCTACAGCCTGGAGGTTTTTCAAACATATGAAATACACTTTGCCAGGGGAGTGAACCCTGCAGGTGTTGCTTTCTTGCACATCCAATGATCCAACCTCTCCTTAGGAGTGGCTTGTTCACGCTTTTCCTTAATCTTGAAATGTTCTTGACCTCACCCCCCACCCTTGGTGTGTTTGCTTGTTTCCTGTAAACTCTTTTGGTAATGGGAACTTAGCACTTTAACCTCTAGAACTTCAATTAGAAAAAAGCTTTAATAAGCTGTTAAAACTCTACTCTCACCTGCGGAATGCACCTTTGCCACCTAACTCTCTCCCTGCCTCTCAGCTGGAGTGCCATTTTAGAGGGCTTACTGTATCAACATTTCATCCTTCATTCCATTCCTCCCCCTTCTTACAGATATGACTTTGGATGATGTGCGGAATTATGAGAGACAAATGCATGTGAAAACCAATTTTAAAGTTTGCCATGAGCAGCAAGAACATTCCAGAACAAACTCATCTTCACTGGATGACATAGAGATCCATGACAAAGCAAGTGTATGTGTCTTTTTTTTATTGTCTCTTTACTTCATTGCCCCTCTTATGTTTGATATTTGAACCGATGGTGACTTACTGTATCTATGAAGCTGTCACAGCTGCATATAACTAAACCCTGAAGAATAGAAAGGTTATCTAGGAAACATAAGGCTACATAAGTGAACACTAGCAATGTGCTGGGTATTGAAATAACACAGTGTGAATGCCAAAACATTACTTGTTTTGGATGTTTGAGTGTGTGTTCTTTTCGGCATTGTACTGATGATGATGTGTACGTCTCTGGGTATGCATTTATTAAAATCCATTTTTTCTTATCAATTGTTTGCACAGGATTAAAACATAAAATCATACCTAATTTCCTAATTCTTCCTCTCACTGGTCTTAACTGATCCTTTTCTAATCCAGACATGACGATGGATGAAGTGAGAGAGTTCGAGCGCACCATCCAGGAGGCCACCAACCAGAAGATTGGGATGTTCCCCCCCTCAATCTCCATCAGCGAGACACCCCTGTCCTCCTGTGCCCTCACTGGCCCTGCCAGTGCTCCCTCTACTCCCATGTGCACTGATGCACCTGAGTCCCTCTCTGTCCCTAAGGACAGACTCCGCAAAAAGTCTGCCCCAGAAACCCTGACCCTCCCAAGTCCTGTCTCAAGCGATGTCCCTCAGGGTTCCACCCTGAGCCCTCTAACCATTTCAAACCATCTCCAATCATCCACACCTCCCTCCTCCAACTCCAATCTTGCTGAGATTGCCGAGCAGTAGAGTGGCCTTGGGATGTCTTTTCCAACCCCTTGCTTTACATATTCCCTCAACATCATCTTAGTAGCCCAGTGAGACAAGTCTAACCTCTAAACACCAGTGCCCAGACATTCAAGTTCTCTAGCCATGTGCAACGATTTGCCATAATCCTGGACACACAACAGTCGCTCTTGAAGTCTTCACCAGTGTCACTGATACTAAACAGACAGCTGTACTGTATGCTCAGTGGCCCTGATGTGACTGACTTCCTCTTCCTATGAGTCTAGCCAGCCACGTCTTGTCTATTATGACAACCACCCATGATGTCTAATCAAAACAAAGAGCATCCATAATTATTTTTGATGCGCAGCAGTTCCTTTGTTATATAAATAATTCTTGTTGTTTCCTTAGTTATCTTTCAATCAATCAACGTCAATCAAATTATTTGATTGCTTTCAAGCTAATGAACTATAAAGTAGTTGCCTTAGCACCACAGAGCCAGTGGTGTTTATTAGTTTGGACAATGTGCAGAAATTGAGGAATATTGTTCTTTTTCAGCCTGTAAAATTGCTGTATTTGTTAAATTGGAAATGAAATCATTAACCCAAAGTAGTAGTAGCATAGTAGACCTAATATGACTAACACACACAGAAGGACAGCCAAGTACTGTGATAACTGTGTCCTGAGCTGTCCAAATTGGCCAGTGGTGATTGCACCCATCCTTTTCCATTCCAAACTCTAATTAAACAACAGATGCAAGATAAGTACAATCACAGGGTTTACACCTCAGGTCTCCCAGGCTCTACTTGGCTCATGCTCCAAAGGCAGGGATAAAACTGTATGTCTCTACCCCTGCTTATTCCCAATAAGCCACATTTTATACCTCCATGGATATCACAATACAACTATTATATGCACTATACCAGTCTACCTAACCCTTGGAATGTTTACACATCAGAAACCTTGGAGCATTTGAATATTAGCAGTAAGGTTTTAGGATAAGCTGTTGTTATACTGTATATGCACTTGTGGTTTTCGCATGACAGTTTAATGAGTCTAAAACTGTATGTGTTGAAGTTTTCTTCAGCATATACAGTATCTTAATTGAGCTGACTGAGAGGTCAGTACAACAAAAAACATACTTAAGTGTTACCTGAAACTAATGCTGGACTTTACGTCTCCTGTGACATAAACGTGATCCAGTTTTATCAAATCAGCAAATCACTTTAATGTCATATGTAGGAACAAGGCCATTTTGGGGAGTTTTTAGCAGTGACTGATCTTTGTACACAGTGGAGATAAGAAGAAAAAGGTTGATTTGAGGAGAAGGGCACTTGCATCAAGCTGACTTGAGTGTGTGCTTTGTTAGCTGCACATCACAGAAGTGCTGATAAGTTTGATTTGGTAATACTGAGCCAGTGCTTTGGGGGAAGTAAAAAAAAGTTTTGAAACAGGCACATTCATTGCAGTGACCCATTGTTTGCACTGGGCGTGTACTAGTAATTTTCATCTGAAACCCTAAATGAGAATGAAATACATAAAGATAGAAAGTTATTCTGTAATGGAAACCCCCCGTTTTCAATACAATGATATTATTCAAAGAAAGGATTTTTATATGCTGCATGAAATATTTCACAACCTATTATGTGAAGAATATATGTATATACTGTACTGTAAATCAGTTGATTGGGGCTGTATATTTGGTGAACAGTGAAGCTCCTTTTAAAATTTGTATTATAGAAAAAGCAGATCGAGTGAAATATAAGCATGCCCAGAGAATATACTGTAGGCCTACAATGCTTTTTAAACTCAGTGCCTCTGCATGCAACAACTTCAGCATTAGCTATGTGTAAACCAAACTCTCTTACATTTCAGCTATAGAAACACAAAATTGTGTTGCATTTCCTTTCCTGTTTTCTATCCCAAATGTTGCATTTAACCAAGAGTAAAAACAGGCTACAGTGCCACAGCTGAACTGTAACAGAATCAGATCAAATCAATCATATCAAACAACATAATTAGATTTTCAAGAATCAGGGCTAACGTCTTACTGTATTTTAGAAAATTAATACATTTATGTTCCCCTATTTTAATCAATTGCTTCTAACTTTAAGGCGCAAATGCATTTTGTACTTGCCAGTCCTTGACACCTTATTTGTTAGTGAAGGAGTGTTACATTACACTGTTGTTGGGTTTTTTTTGGACCAGTGCCCTGTAATACAGCACAGTGACTTCAAATAGAGCAGGTCAAATAGAGAGACCTCAGTGGTTTTGCCATAAAATATTGTTAATATTATGTACAGTTTCTCACTTGCTTTTGTTAAAAAACAAAACCAACTGTAGCTATTTATCTGTAGCTGTAGCTTTTGTCTCTGTATTTTGAGGATAAATATACCAGTTACTGGCTCTCTGTATTGATTATTGTATAGATTATTCATACTTGCTTCTCTGGTATTGACCATCTCTCTTGTCAGGGACACAGAGATCCAGTGATCTATGGGCTGTTAAAAATAATGCAAAATGTCCAGTTGTGTAACATTAAGCTCTGCTCTGTTTAAAAGAGTAACCATTAGATATTGTATATACTGTTGTAAGTAATGTAACAGATTTCTTACATTAAAACTGTTCCAAGTTGCATTGCTGATGTGACATGACTGTGGTAAAAACTGTAGTGTTTGGGCGATAATGACAGTGACATCTTCACAGACAGAATGAAAGATCTGTTTTAATCTAGGAGTAAGTTGTGTCTGTATTAATGATGTCATTGTAACCTAGTGAGGATACTGAATTCAGCTAAGTTTACTCTTGTCAATTGAGTATCAAGGCCCCTCATTGTAGTGGTGCACTTTTAACTCTCCATTTTCTTTTGATGACCCTGCAGGGCAAAGTTGTTTATAGCAGTTGTGAAACAAAATGAAGCTTTTCTTTTTAGTGGGTGGTTGCTTTGACATTTATGTGCCATGTTAATTCAGAGGTGATTGGTTTTTCTGGTTTTCCTTTTCTGTAGTAAACTTATGTACTTTGATTTTGTGGTTGCTGTACTGCTTGAAGGCAAAGATAAATTAGTTCATAGTTATTTCTTTGGATAACAGGACCAAGCTCTTTATTTCTCCCCACCTCCTCCTGATGCAGTTTGCACTTGGCCAGGCTGTTGCGCTGTCTCATGATAACTAGGACCTCTGTCATCAAACAAGATCACTGAGGTTGCTGGAGAGCTCCAATGGATTAAACCAGGAGCAGGTTAGTCTGTGTCAGAGATCAGGTGAGGTTTATATATACATATATATATATATATATGTATATATATATACATATATATATATATGCAGCTTTCGTCATTAAATCTGCTTTGTGAAACTGACCCCGGAAGTGCCGTTCTTGTTCGGCTGCTGGAAGTTGCTCTTAGTTCTTCCACTTAAAATGTTATTGTACTTGTTATGTTTTTACTGCCCTTTGAGGTTTTTGGTTCTTTGTTGTAATTATTGTTTTACTTTTTCTGAAAGAGACAAATAAACTTTACTAGCTATTGGAACGGTGTTATCATTCATTATGTTTCACATAACTTCTTAATTAGTAAATGTAGCTGACTGAAATGTAGTGCAAAACATGAATTTTCTCTCAGGTTTTTTCTAAGATGTAATATATCCTGCTGTCTCGCTGACAGTGTTTATTGTGTGGATGCTGTGTCAGTATCCACCTGCTCCTGTCGCTGCAGTATCCCTGTCAGTACTAGCCCATTCAGTACCTCTACACTCATTTCAAGTACTTCTGACAGTACTACTATGTTATAATACTATGAAAACCTCAGTACTCCTAAAGTTAGTTGAATGTGCAATTTTCTTTTCTGTCTGTACACAGATGTTCCCAAACACACTTGTTTTCAGTGTCTTTGTGTAACATAATTTGTTTACAGATTTTATTCACACATTCAAAAGTGTTTATATGTACAAATCTTTCCTACACATGCTCACAAAAATTGTGACCATGTACATACATTACTATTTGTACCATTAAATTGCCATTTATTTGACCAGCCAGCAGTAATGGGTCACACTTGTTAAGACTGGTGTAATGCTGTGTGCCACCACTAAAGGGCAGCCTTACTGTGTGCTGAGGAGAAGGAACAGAAAAAAGAAAAGTTACAAGACATGTTTTAGGCTTTTAGGCAAAACTGTGGCTTATTCTTATCATTTATTTTTTAAATAAAATCTAAAACCACTAAAATGTAGTATGACTAAAGAGGAGTTTCAAATAAACACCGTACAGAGATACATGTAAGAATTTACAGTTTTCAGCTGCTTTGGCAAGTCTAGCAATGCAGCTTACTTTGTCAAATGTAGTTTTAGGAATCAGAAGCGAGTGATGTATCTGCCCCATTATTTTTAGTCAACATAGGATAGTATTGAATGTTAGGAGCAGTTTACTTTTCCTGACAGTCACACAAAAATAAAATACAATTTAAAAGTTGTTTTTTCTGCAAGTCATCTTACAACAAGCCATACACTTGCATTAATCTCATCCGCTGCTGTCTGCATTCTCATGGCGATTTAACATTTATTATTTTTCCTGCTTCACCACAGGTTGATTCCCCAACTAATGATGAACACAGCACAAGACTGAATTGCAGAAAAATGGACAGTAATTCAAGAGGTGTGGAAATTTGCAACTTCTACACAGTGACTTTAAGCTTCTGTCTTCCTGCTTGAAACCTTCTGAAAGGTGGGATGAGATGCTCATCGTAACGCATCATCGTGTGTCACCTCCTTCCCAGTGCCTCTGTAACTGGGCTCTGTAGAAAACAATAGGAATATAGTGTCCAGATATAAAGAGATATACACAGGAAACGATTGAGATGTACAAACCACAGCACAGACTGACTGTAGATATTTGCTCAGCCTTTGATTTTGAATCAGTTTTAAGATAAGCACACTGGGCATCACCTGCTCTCATGATGTCCAGCTCAGCCGAGGAGAGGTCTTTTGGGTCTGTCAGGAACATGATACCTGAAGAGTATAAACAGGTGGATATGACACAGGGACTGCAGGTTTCTACAGCTTTAACTTAATCATGTATCCAGATGCCAAAGGACTGGAGCTGGTTCTGCTGTGCCAGACTTCAAACTGTCAAAGGATCAAAAGCTTGTATTGATAGCTGGGTTAGATGTGTCATCTGTCTAAGTTATTTCTTCACCTTGTGCCAGCATGGACAAAAAGCTTTCAAAAGCTCCATGACAAATGAGACTGTGAAACGATTGAATGTTCCAGAAAAGCTACTAAATGGAACATGTGATGAGGTTGTTTTCTCAACAGTATTATTAGTTTCAGACTTATTTAGAAGTCTAAATAAAACCCATTTGCCATGTTTAAATATTGATAGTAAAGAAATGACATTCAAACACTCATCACTAAAGATATCAGCAGAGGAAAATAAAAGAAAAAAGTGACAGGCTTCGCGTGTTTAACAAGACCAGGTGTTAATGTTAACGTTACCTGGGCACGTGGTTTGTATTGTAAGGAACCAACTTTGTGTCCCTCCAGTAGAGTGTTCTCATTTATCTTCATGGTTCCAAACCAGACACAAATACCAATAGGACCGATTATGTCAATAAACTAAATTCAATGCTTGTACGTCCCATTAATATATTATACCAGCTGGATACCGAATCACAAGATGGAGATCATTCTTCCCACGGATGTATTAATGGGAAAAGGTAGGAGATTTTTCAATGTCTGTATTGTGAGAACGTTTTTTCATAACATTAATTTAATACATTCATTTATTCTATTTTCCCCACTGAATGTTGCTTGCTGTGCATGATTTGGTGTTTGGTGGTGGTAGGATTTTGTACTGAGCTAGCTAATTGCTAGCTAATAGGTTATTAGCTATCTTAATAAAATATTTTACTAATTGTAAAACAATATTTATAATGCAATACATGTTCTGAGTAAAAAATAATGCCACATGACACTGGAATATTCCACATTAAGATGTGTATTTAATTAAAACTCCAAACAAGGGGTAATGAGCAATGTTAACACTTTGGAAAAAAGCCCGAAAAGCCAAATGTTCAAGTATTTCACTTGTCATTAAACAGAGCATATACTGTGAATGTGAGAGCAAGAAAATACTCTAAAAACCTCACACGTGAAGGTAACGTGATCCACATTTGTCAGGCCATCTATGTACCCATATCCAACAATCTTTAAATACATTTTAAAGAACTGCACACAGAAAATTGTTTGTAAACCTGGATTTTATGAAATGACAAACTCATCATTAAAGATATCAGCAGAGGAAAATAAAAGAAAAAATTGATTCATGCACTGTATTTAAAGTGGGATTTACATCTGTCTTTTACGTCAAGAGCAGAAAAATCACACCACTGATCCAGAGTGAGAATGAGAGGCTCAGTGTGTGTCCTCCAGTGGATGTGGCAGTTTCTCTCCCACATACTCCCACATTCCCTACTCTGTCCACAGCAGCCAGCAGAACATTCTGTGAGCAGCAGGAGGCGCGGTACGTGGCCACTATAATGTTCTCGCCTCTTGCTCCAGCCACTGTGCCAGTAGTGAGGGTACCATTCCCTCGAAGGATGGTGACCCTTTCAATGCCAGTCCCATCGATGCCATCGGTGAGATTAGCGATTAGCTCCCACTGAGAGGAAGCACAAAGTGATGGAGAGGATGGACAGGTGTTTGATGCATTGACAACCTGGCACACAGGACTGGTAATATCTGTCACCTGGACACACAAACAGATGATGAAATAAGACAGGAATGATAACCAGAATCATAAAAAGAACAAGAACAACATTTGGGCATCATAAAAAGAACAAGAACAACATTTGGGCAATTAATTTAATCAACTATGAACTGCTTTTTAACATCAGTACTTGTTATGACACAATAAGGCACATGCGTATACCTTTTGCGAACAAAAAGCACCACTAACATCATCAGATCAAAGAAAATAAATAAAGTTATCTTGGGAAATGTAGTTTTCATGTTAAAGACTATTCACCAAAGCACTTTTTTCTCTCACCTTGGCAACCACAGAAAACCTGAGTACAACGTAGTTGATGTCAGCAGCAGCTGCATTTTCTGCCGCAATGGTAAGAATCACTTCTGTTCCTGATGCAGCACTGGCTGGTACCGTTAAGGTCACAGTGCCGTCGGCTTTACCTCCACTCCTTGCCGCTATGGTGATGGCAGGGGGTGAAGTGGAACGATAGCCGCGGTCATTGCTGACTTGCATCTTGAACGTGCCAGTTCCAGAGTCATCAATAACTCCGTTGATGGCTGTGGCGACCGTAAAAGGGATGGAGATGGTGGAGCCTGGTTCTACGTTGGTGTTGCTGACTTGGGCCTGGAATAGTGGATGGAGACACAGCTGTAATACATTGATGGATGCTGATATGAACATGGAGCTGAAAGAAGCACAGTAGAAAGTCATGCTGTTTCTTAATAACAACCTTGGCTACTATTCGTTTGACTATAAGAAGATATACGTTCATTTTACCAGTTTGGCCTGTTATCATAAAAACCCATTAAATGTTTTTACTTTATACAGTAAGTGCTAAAGCAAAGTGCTACTTCACTGAGGCAGAAAGTTGATGCTCACAGTAACAAGGATGCTGGAGGTCTTGATGTGTGTCGAGGCCTGCCGCTGGAAGCTTATCGATGTTGATGTGGAGGTTGAGCCGCTGTCCTCTCCTTTCAGGCAAACCACAAATTGACCTGCTGGCACTGCACTGAATGTCACCAGGACGTTATCACTTCCTACTGGCTGAGGACAGAAAAAGAAGAGCACTCACAGTCACACAGTATATTTTAATGTGAGGTCTCATCAGCCCAAATAATGTTTGTGGCTACCTTGCTTTGTGATTTAGGCAGACAACTTTTTTTTATAAACTTCTCATTACACTTGAAATTTTGTGGCAGTGCATTAACTACACAATATGTTAGTTATGTTATTGCTACCCATCCAAAACCTCCTCAATTCTAAACAGATTTTCTAGTTCCAGACAGGCAGACTTTTCAAATGATGTCAAAACTCTTTCCAAGTGGCTCAGTAATAAGACAAAGAGGAACAAAGGGGTGCCAAAAAATACAGAAAAGAGAGATTTATGAAATTGAGAAGGTTTATGTTGATGCGTTGCAGCATTTTAGCCAGTTCAGGTCTTATTTCCTGTGACCTCTCTTTATTTCAAGACAGCACTGTATGAAAATCAACTTTTAGAGACTTAAAACTTCCTGTAGACAGGTATAACACACTAGAGTAATCAACTAGCTGTCGGGTTTTTTGGTGGGGGTTGGGGGGTCAAAGTTACAACAATTTTAGACTCTGGTGGTGCATTTAGGGACATTCTAATATTCAAAATGTTGGAAAGCATGTTGACACAGCTTCTGAAGCTGAAGTGTATACAGTACCTCACATTACTGCTTACCAGTATCCATCTATCTATCTATATGTATGTATATATATGTATTGTCTGGAGACTGGTAAGCAGTAATGTGACGTACTGTATACACTTCAGCTACTGGGTATGGTGTTATACGTTTATCAAGTGTAACATCTGACATGCCTGCAATGAGCCTTTGACCTCTTTTGTCCCGAAGCTGTCAATGAGAGTCACCTCTGTGACCTTTACTGTATCACTTCCTGTCGCAGAGACCAAGAGTTTGGCTTTACCACCTGGAAGTTGTGACAAGTGTGAAAGGGAGATTAGATGAGTATTACTGTAAAAGGTAATTAGATATGAGCATAATGGACAATGCATATAAATAAGACAGAGGGTTTCTGAAACACGACTATGGTACACAACTGTAATGACAAAGAAATAATAATTGTAAACGTCGTCTGACCTGAAAGAGGACGCCCCTCCTTTAAACTGAAGTCTCTGTGGGCTCCTTCATGTGCTTCCACCAGGTTGTAAATGAAGTTTGATGAACTTTGACCTGATGTACACACAAATAACACAGTGTGTTTACAATATAAACTGCAAATATAACAGAAATAGTCTTCAGTAAAATGTAACTCTCACTAGCTATAGGTGAACAATTATGTTAACACCCTGACCATCACACTACTGACCTATGACCTTAACAGAGTAGGGATCATTAGAGTTGACGCTGATTTCCCATGATCCACTTTGACTGTCGGTGATGAGGCTTAAACGGCGTAGGTTTCCTGCTGTAGTGAGAGATGCCAGAGGACCACTGGGCTGACTGGAACTCTGAGATATGCCTGGTGGAGACAAAAATGTTAAAAACATTTGTCTAGTACCTCAAACAAATCTGAAGCTATCTTCAAAAGCAGATACTGAAGGCAAAAAAAGGCAAATGGAGCAATCAGAACCAGACATTAACAATTACAACACCTTTGGAGCTGGTGAGGCTGAAGGTGAGAGATGAGGTTCCTGTGATGTAGGCAGTCAAGTTCCTTAATGAACCATCAACAGTAAAAGTAAATTTTTCAGGTCTTCCAGGATTTCTCGCTACCTGAAAAACTGTCACCTAAAAGAGGAAGGAACAGAAACGTCACATTTAAAGCCATACTGTACAGTACCATCTTCAATCTTCAGTATGATTTTCTTATTTCTTGTCTTACCACAGCGCTGAGTGACAAATCCTTTATAACAGTAGTAGCCTGAGAGAGCTCTGACTTGGTGACCTCAATGGCCTGGCCTCCAGATGCTTCGGCTAGGTCGCGATACAGCTGGACATCTGCTTGGCTCATTTTGTTTGCAGATGACCTTTTGCGGCGGCGTCGACTAGCTAGGGCATCTGTCAACATGAAACTAACCTAAAAGTATAAGGATAAAGAGAAAATGGTTGTGAAAATTACACCCCCAAATCAAAAAAAAGTTGGGACAGTATGTATAATCAAAATTAAAACTGAAAATAGTGATGTCGAAATCATCTTCACCCTGTATTACATTGAAAACAATACAGCAGCACATTATTTTATGGGATACCTCACATTAAATAATGTACTGCTGTATTGTTAGCAGTGTAATACAGGACAGATGATTTACAAGTCACTATTTTCAGTTTTAACTTTTATTTTACAGACCATCCCAACTTTTTCTGATTTTGAATTGTATATTAAAACTGGTTACATGATATATAAGCCCCCAACAACAACAAAAAAAAAATCATACCAGTTTAATATTTCTGGAATGTATTAAAGCTGGCAAAAAGACTTACTACAGACTTGGTGCTTTCTATAAGAGCAGTAATGGTGCTTTTTAGATGAAAATCTTTAGCTGCAGCATCAGTGAAAACAAAGATCTCAGAGGAGGGTGGAGCTGCAGTGAGGGCAAGCTGTCAATTATATAAAACAGAGGAAGAACAGTTTACAAGCCAGTAGACTAAAACGATTCTGCTTAAAATACTGTATGCTTGATTAGAATGAAACAAGATTTCTTGATTTGCATTTATGTTAATTATACTGTACATGAGTGCATTTAATAATTGGTATGGTTGGCCAATAATTTTAATGTTTTACTGATAAAATGACTTTAATTTGAGTTGTGCGATAAAAAAAAAAAAACGTTGTCTGAATTAATGATTGCAATATAGCAGAAAGTTCTGGCCCGACTTCACCCACTGTCAAGGTGCACTGACAAGGAAAAAACAAATGAATTAATGATTCCCACATAAAAGGAGTTATTGTATAAAAGAGGAAAGCAGTTAATTGCATTGTCAACACCTGCAGTGCAGACAAGGACATCTCTGGGGCGTCTCCTCCATCACGTGCATGCAGCTTGTTGATGCTGTTTTTAAAGACATCTGCATCAGTTGTCCTAATCACAGGTCCAAAACCTGCATATAGAAAACATGACTAATATTAATCACTCACCGATTTATACTCTTACTGAAGAGAAAGGCCTACATTACAGTTACAGTAACAGTTTACAATGGTAAAAAATGTGATGTTTTCCAGTATTTGTTTTGATATATTCATGTTTTACGCAGAAGCTAGACATTACTTCATACATACATTCCTCTGCCATAAGCTACAAATACTTCATTGTGAGTTACCCACTTGGGTCATTGAATGGTACCAATATGTAGGCCGAGGGCTCCTGTGGGGTTCCTCGCTTGCCATCAATGATCTCAAAGGAAACTCTCTTTGCTTCAGCGATGTCATCACTCATGCTGCCTGTAGTGTCAATAACAATACACAGCACAGAGGAGTGGGACAGGCCCATCAATCTGCAGGAACAAGAGAGCAAAAAAAAAAAAAAACAATTATTTTTTCATTTTGTTACTGTGTTTCTTAGCTGGGTTACTCTGATGACCTGTCACTAATCAGTGATCGGTGACTACCATTTGACCGTAATTAGTGTAGCTGCTGTAGCTGCTTAGCACAAAGTATTTAGAAACAGTTCAGTGAAGTGAAAGTGTTATAGTCTAGCACACATATGATAACTATTTTATTTCTGTATGAAGCCAGAGACATGGAGACATGTTCTTATTCTTTGCTTGCATTCAGTGTCAAAACCCTACATCTTTTCTAAACTGGTGATGTTTATTTACCTCTTCCTCAAAATGGCTCAGATGGATTTGATCCCTACCGCAGAAAGTGTTTGTCTCCAGCAGCCACTCTGATGTCCTCCAACAGCTCCACAGTGGCCCTGACAGCCAAATCAGCTGCTTTAAGATGAAGCGAGCCATGACTAGACTGAACCTCATCCTTACTGATGCCCCCCACTGGGTCCTGTTCACTTGTGCGGTCAAATGGACCACCATGGCTACATTTACCTTAGAACAGAGAGAACGTTTTTGTTACGTTACCTATATATAACCTCAAAAAATGTTAATTGCGCAACAAAACACAAATGAATGTGATCCTTAAATATTACCTGCAGGTTTTGATGATGAGAACATGCTGAAGTAGCCCGAAGTGAGAAGCCGTTTCTTCAGTACCTCAGGCAGAAGGTTGTTACTACAGTCACCTCCTACACAGCCTCTACAGGTTGGAGTAACTGGGTCTGCAGCAATTTTAGCACATTAAACAATAATAAACACAATGGCATGGGTAATTTATATACAAATATGGTATAGCATATATTAAAAGAAATAAATCAGTTTTACATGACTTTACAAATTACACTGGTCCATGACCAAAACGATTCAGAAACAAAAACTAATTAATTTTTGCTAATTCTGCAGCACTGAAAACAAAATTCTTAATCAGTTGTGGTTTGTAAGATATGATATTGGCAGTGTATGAATTTATGAAAGTGACCAAACTGTGTCAGATTACTGAAGGAAAGATCTCAGAGGAAAACCAGAAACTATGATCAAAGCTCTTGTTGGACCTAATAATAAAACGATTGGCTTTTGATACAACAAGCTTTTTAGGTGAAACATTATTCTGGTATTGTGTCTCAGGCAGTACCACGCATTCTTTGTTTATCCAAAGCACTTATTCATACCTCAGCTCAGGACACCATCTCTTTGTTGTATGCATCAGCCCATATTCTCTTTTGGAATCAAAATGTGTCATTGTCTTTATTTGTCAGAGAGGCAATAAATCTATTCAGAGTCCACAAACCAGTGTGAATAATCATCTTTTAATGCTTTTTAAAACAGGCCTATAACGTAGAAATGTTCTTGGATGGGCAAAGCAAAGAGGCTTCTGAACTGTAGACCTGTGTGCTGAATGAAATGAGCCAACAATACTGAGTAGAAATGTATCAATTTTATGTATGAGTTGTGAGTTACACTGTAGCAGGTGACAATGTGTGAATGCATTCTGACCAAGCAGCAATTTCATGGACAAGAGTTGCTGTTGAAACCATATATTTCACACCACACCCAGACGGCAGTATCCTACCTGCCAAGTTCTCAAGAGGTTGGTCTGGTTTGATTAGAGCACTGTAAGGAGCAGTGTTCCCCAACTCCACCCAGTTGCTGTGGCTGTAGAAGTCCTTCATATACACAATATAAAGATTATTTATAAAACCACCATTCTCTCTTATGTCCACCAAGTCCATTGCTTATTATTTTAAACAGTGTAACTTTACCATCCACCCCAACAAAACTGCTAACAAAATAGTCATTAACCTCACCTGAAGGGTATGACAGACTCGTCCAAGAATCCATCTCCCTGCCATATACTCCTCCTGCTTCACACTGGCCTTCACAGCAGCCACACCTCAACAGGAGAATACACAACGGGAGTTAGTGTAAACTGAAGCTCCACTTCACAAGATATGAACGACACAAAGCAGACAGAAAAGTGAATGTCCCCTTACTGAAAGTAAATAAATTCTTGGCCTGAGCCTGTTTCCCAACATATAAGACACCAGAATATTTTCTTATCAGTGGATCGATTAATAAATATGAAATGACACTCCCTTTGCAACTGAAGAAATAGTCTGTCAAATACATCATATGTAAAAAAAAAGAAAAAAAAAAAAAAAGAAAGCCTTGTGTGTTTCTGGTGACTGCAATTAGTTCATTTAGACTTTCTATTTCTAAACATTTTTGCAGAGAAACCGACAATGAGATATTTCTATTTCTATAATTGATACTGTATTTGAAGATCTGTGTTATAGTCAATTTCTGGAAAATATTCCTGAAAAAATTATTTATTTGATGTTTTGCGATATATTTAATGTAGGAATGCAACATTTGAAGTGTTATGATCTCAGTCTTTGTCTTGTCACCCCTTGTTTTCCCTGTATAGTCAGAACCCTAGACTCCTTCCTCATCTTACCATCTGTTCTGCCCAAGACCTGCCTCGCAGTATATAAGCCAGCACTTTACAGTCACTCACTGTCAGACCATCGTCGTTCACTAGTCATCTGCTCATCCTGACGTTATTATGACTACTGTATAATTAAATTGTCATTCACTTGTCAAAGTATAATAGCTTGATCTGTATGAACAGCACAAGGGCGGGATATTGGTGACCCTTTAGAACGGCAGTGATGCAGGATCTCAGTGTAAAAACGACCTCTATCTCTCTATCTCTCTCTCTCTCTCATTGCAATACACACCTCCCCTTCCCCTGCTCCTACAACTCTATGTGGAGTTGTTCAGTTGTTCACCTGTGAGTAATCAGCTGTACATAGTGCCCTGAGGAAACAAAATGGCCAAAAACTTTGGCACATGCCCTGGAGCCACACTCACAGCTGTAGTGTTCATTGCAGCACACTGTACATGATGTTCACTAATGTATGCCGGTAACTTACGGTGCTGTGTTAATCATGTTTAATGCAGTATATCTTTGACTACAGACGTGAAACCCTGCTTATACAGCCTGTAATATACTATGGTTTGACAACTCAAAACCCTATATGCCTAGTGGCCAAAAGAAGAACTGCAGGTTGGATTTTATGAGCCTCATGCAGGGTTAAAAACACTGCATTATTGGCATAGCACCACATATAGGGCACTGCAAATGTAACGCAGTGAAAAAGTATAACACTTTGAATGCCTACATTTGTATACCTCCTTGTCTGTTAGCATGTGGGTTCTCTATTTACAGAACATGATATTGAGAGTACCTGCTGTGATGAGGTCCCTTCCTGCCTTGAAAGTCTCATTGTCAAAATGGTGTTCCTGTTTCAGTGTTGACACTGTGTCCACCATCGCATTGCTGAAGTAGATACTGGCAATGGCACTTTGGTATGTGACACTGGAGAGGAGGAACGCTGCTGTAGTTGGAGAGGAGCAGGCTTTTTGCACCTTGCTAGCTGACAGGCTGTCATCAACCTGGACACACAAAAAAGACAGTAACTCCATGCTGGCAAATGCATGTTTAAAATACAAACACTAATGTCCCTGCTTCAAGTTGTCTTTGTACTTAGAACTATTTAACTGAAAGATAAAGAAGTGTTTAATAAAATAGACACTTTTATTCATGTGTTTCTTCTGAGGAAAAACCTGCACAAGTGCAAATTATTGTGGCCATGTTTATTTGCTGCTTCAATAAAATGATATATTATGGAAAACATTTTGTCTGTAAAGCCCCCCCCCCCAAAAAAAAAACAAAAACAAAAAACCCATATCTACACTTTTGAATGTCAACTTACAGCTACACTGGTGCTCCATCCCTCAGAGGCAGCAATGTCCCTGCAGACGTCAGCCGTCTTTCTGAGGATCGCCGCTTGTGTAATTTCACGGTGAGTCCTGGATTTTCTTGAGATGAGTGGTTGGAAGCTTTGAACGAGGCACAGCACTGAGAGGACCACCGCCACCAGGAGCTGGACTGTGTGTCTGGTGGTCATGATGAAGGTTGATCAGCAGGATGAAGATAAAAGAACAAATTTGGATAGGTACTATCTCAAAACCTCGCTCAGCTCCTCTCTCCTCCTCTTTTCAGCTCTGTCCTTCACTAGCTCTTTCTTTGTTATACTGCTGTTGCCACCTTAACTGAATGGAAGGAAGGGACTTGTTTGGTTATTTATCTCCCCCCGTGTGTGAAATTAGTTCACAATGAGTTGCCACATCAGGAAAAAGAGCGGTCCAAAACAGAGAAGTTGCTGACAGTGAAATAGGTGTAAAGGGGCAAGAAGTGGCAAGTAAAAACACCTGAGAGAGAGAGAGAGAGAGACAAAATTGACAGCATTAGTGCTACAGGAAAACATGATGTACAATACAAGACAATACATTCATACATTTCATGTGTTCAGATGTCTGAACATATTTGTGTTTGACCTAATCCGAGAGTACTACTGTACCTACACAATATACAGAAGACAAATTAATTTTCACACTTTTACTGTACCTTTGTGTGAATGTCAGAAGTCCAGCCTTACACAGATGTTGGCATCACTCCAGTTTTACTGTGTCAGTCTCGCATGTTTACACTCAAAAAGATTATACTGTGTGTAGATCTGTTTCCTGTGCTACCTCCACACTTTAGGTGCAGAGTGTGTGTCTAGAGACAGTAAGTTGTGCACCTTCATGCCTTCCTCTTATAACTGTGTTGGTCTTGGCTGTTTTAGCTAATAAGTAACTTTACCACAGAAGAGGCCCACGCATCATTCATTTTGAGTGTGCAATACTTCCGGTTACATAAAAAAAACAATGGATTTAATGAGACCCACCCATCCATCTGTTCTGTCACGTCCTGCTAATCTATCACACTTACAGCCGTTCACATTTATGGGCAGTATGTTTGGAGTAAAAAAAAAAGTTCAACATGCCTGTGCCTAAAATATAGAACATGAATCTCGACATGTTTAGCCTAGCTTCACATAAAGATTGGAAGCATGGTGGAACCATGGTTAGCGCTGTCACCTCACAGCAATAGGGCCTTTCTGTGTGGAGTTTGCATGTTCTCCCTGTGCCTGAGTGGGTTCTTTCTGTGTACTCCGGCTTCCTCCTACAGTACAAAGACATGCAGATTAGGTTGACTTGTGACTCTAAATTGCCCGTAGGAGTGAGTGTGAGTGTGTGTGGTTGTTTGTATATACAGTATGTCAGCCCTGAGATAGACTGGTGACTTGTCCAGGGTGTACCCTTCCTCTTTCTAAATGTCAGCTGGGATTGGCTCCCCTGTTGGCACTCCTTTTACACTGGAAATGTATCAGCAATGACATTTGTTTTCAGCAGCCTAAAAATAACACAGATTCAATTTAATGTGCAAGAGGAGATGGCAATACTGCTTTTTAAACTCATTACAGCCTGAGTTTATTAATGCTGTTCATTGTTAAAACATACCAAATGACAGCAAGAGAGATCATATTTTTCCCATATTAGCTTCTCTCCACTGGCTCCCTGTAAAATCAAGAACAGAATTTAAAATCCTAACACACAAAGCCCTTAATAACAAGGTTCCACTGTATCTTAAAGACCTCATAAAGCCTTATCATCCCAACAGAGCACTTCGTTCTCAGAGTGAGGGTCTACTTGTTCCTAGAATCCACAGAAGTAGAATGGGAGGCAGAGCCTTTAGCTATCAAGCTCCTCTCCTATGAAACCAGCTCCCAGTCTCAGTTCAGGAGGCGGACACCCTCTCTACCTTTAAGATTAAACTTAAGGCTTTCCTTTTTGATAAAGCTTATAGTTAGCTTAATATAATATTGTTGTTTTCAATATAATCCTAGCCGGACAGTGAGGGAGGGTAGAAAGGTACCTTGTATGTTGTGATATGTCTTCTGATATTTCATGGCAACAGAACAACTAATGTAGCTGAACAGGGATAAGAATGACAGCCATCTTGGTATCTGCAAGCAAACAGGAGGCCTGGGCCATCTTGTTGCCACTGAGTATATTTAAGTGTACCAGTGATTTCTAGTCAACAGGATGGCCTTCGCTTGTGCTGATGTAGTGGTGTCTATGAAATTATTGGACATGTGTCGTGGCTAGAGTGTGATACCGACTAAATTAATTCAGACAAACCATTCCAATTTAAAGGATCATTTAATATTACAATTATTCTGAATAGAGTAGTATTTAAACACATAATCTTGTAGTTAGGGAAACAGAGAACAGAGATCAGAGAACAGAGACTCTCCTCTTGCAATGGAATAGATAAAGCATAAGAAGATTGTCAGAAGCACCAGTCAGTCAAGTCATTGGATGTCGGTCCCGAGTCAGTCAGCGTCTCCCCC
>NW_018128122.1:605201-609876 GCF_001952655.1 Monopterus albus
CTCTCTCTCTCTCCCTGTACCTTTCTGCAGGTAGCCTTGGCTCTGGAGCTCTATGTTTCTGGTGAGCAGTGACCGGCCACATCAACCAGCCCAGTGTTTGATTGTTTGTTGCTTTTCTTTTCTCTCTCCTCTATCCACTCATCCCAACCAGCCGAGGCAGAAGGCCGCCCACCAAGAGCCAGGGTCTGTCGGAGGTTTATTCCATTAAAGGGAGTTTTTCCTCCCTGCTGTTGCCAAGCACTGCTCAAGGGGGATTTGTTGGGTTTTGATAATAATAATGATAATAATAATAATAATAAATAATAATAATAATAGTCATAGTAAGGTCTAGACCTTATTATGTAAAGTGTCTTTTGTAGTGATTTGGTGCTATACAAATAGAATTTTATTGAATGACCTTGCACCTCTCTCTTTCTGTTGTCATCAGTCCATTGTCACAGTAGAAGTACGCCTACATACAGTAGTGTGTGCCTGTGCTGCATTTTTCTGACAGATCTGATGTTATCAGTTCCATGATGTGCAGTCTGTTTGTTCTCTTCTGATCATCAAAGCCGGCCCATGGCATAGGCCCAGGGCACCACAGAAGAGGACATTTTTAAATACTACTGTCACCGTTCTACTTTATTAAGGTGAAAAGTCCCACTAACATACTGACTACAATCACAACATATTCTGACAGTCTCCGGTTGATACTAACTGGAATAAGCACTGCCTGTGACCGTGATGTGACACAGAACTACTGCAGTTTGCAAGCCTACAATATGTCACTATCCTCCATATAGCTATTAGTGCATCATCTTGAGTCAAAAAAAAAAATGAAATTATCAGGTGCAGAAAGCAGAAAATGGCACAGAGAAGAGGAGCAAAAACAAAAAGAGTAATCTAGAGATAAGAATCACCACGATAACTGGTGCCAGTGATGTTTGATGTTTTTTTTCCTGGAGCTTATTTCTTAACTAGCCAGCTACCTACAGTAATTATCAGATTAGTGTCAGCTTAGAGAAAAATAATAACAAAGAATGACCTGTTACTTACATAAGGTCACATTGTCATAGAATATTTCACAAAGGGTTTATGACACACTTACACAGAAGGGAAGATTGCTGAAGAGTGAGGAAACAACATCCACTTATCCAGAAAGACATGAGTCATAACTTCTGCATTTCATGACTCAAGTAGAAAACAAGAGTGCTGTGTTGCTATTCTTTTAAGGAGAAAGTGTAATTCTTTTTCTAAGACAAAGCAGAATATCCTGAGGTTCCACATGTAACAGTAAACCTCACTATCAACTGCAGTGCAGTTGTGCGGTAGTTTTGGGTCTCCGCTTCAATGCAAATAATGTAACATTGTGCACGATATGGCTTTATAATAAATTAACCCACTGATGTAACTACCAGAATTGCCACACTCTAATGTTATTGCATAATGCATGAAAACATGTTTGTACTTCTATACTGAACGTACATTGTATTGTTATGTTACTATGACCTAAATATGTAATATAATATAACCTAAATTGCTCTGATTGTGTTTTTATTTGTAAATAAATAAGATTATTCTGGTAAAAATGGTGCATTTGACAATGTGTACTAGCATTAAATACAATCATTATGTCTCAAGTGCCAATCCTGTGTTTCAAATACTATCCATCCATTATCTATACTGCTGATTCCTGAACAGGGTTATGGGGGGCTGGAGTCAATCCCAGCTGACACTGGGCCAGAGGCGGGGCCCATCCTGGACAGGTCGCTAGTCTGTCACAGGGCTGACACACACACACTTACAAGCAATTTAGAGTCACCAATCAACCTAAGCTACATGTCTTTGGACTGTGGAAGAAAGCCAGAGTACCCAGAGAGAACCCATGCGGGCACAGGGAGAACATGCAAACGCTGCAGACGAAAGGCACCAGGTCGGGTTTGAACCTTCTTGCTGTGAGGTGACAGTGCTAACCACCGTTCAGCTGTGCCATCCTGATACAACTGCTACCAAGTCAAATTCTACACACTTGTGCATGTGGTGTCACATACTGTAGCTTTAAAGTCTGTAACTTAAAGGTACCACCAGCATGAAACTCCAGTCCACTCTGCTACCTTAGCACTTCTTCTCCCTGCTCCACTACGATCTGACACGCTCTGCCCACCTCTACAGATATTTGTCATTATGAAATTACAAAAAATGAGAATGCAACAAAATTTACAGATCATGAAATAATTAACCATTTCTGATTGTTAGAGGACAATGCTCTCCAACAATCGGTGCTAATATCTCTGCACTGCTGCCAGTACTGTTCAAGGAGGCTTCGACAGCACCTCTCCACATTAAGACAAGTTTTGTTTGCAACAAAAACTTAAAAAAAACATTACTCTAGCACCAATGAAATGTATCAATGATCCCCATTTAGCTGTCTTCTGATATAAAGGGCCTCTGTAACCCTTGAAGTCCTGTTACCCTTTTGTAGACTGCAAACCTCATATCCTGTACAGATACGCTGTGAGCAACACTGTTGGTGCAGGCCATGATAGCATGAGGGCTGTTGGCATCACAGCTGTGACATTCAGGCAGTTTGGTTCAAGTTATAGTAAATGAAACATGGAAAGAAAGAGGAAACCTGCAGCTGGTGTACAGAAGAGGAGCAACAGAAAAAGAGGGAAACTTTGCTGGCTGATGCTGCAAAGTGTGCAAAAATAAATAAATCTACTAAAGCAGCTTAGTGTGTGTGATGATAAAGTACGGAGCAACAGGGCAGGAGCATCAAAGGGGATTGAACGGGGAGCAGCTACTGTTTCTCTGACAGTAACACTGTAAAACTACTTGACCTACTGTTGACTTACAGTAAGTCACAATGTTTAAAGAAAATGCAAAAAGACTAAATGGGTCAAATAAACATGGAAATTTGTCTTAACCCTTCTTAACCTTTGGTTCAGGCCTAAAGAGGCCTAAACACAAGCCCAAGAAAGCAGCCAAAACATAAATCCAAGCCCCTGAGAGTGGTACAGCACCAAGGAAAGCAACAAACCAGCAAATCTAGAGCATAAAATGGAAGATTAAATACTGGCTGGTTGATTACCGGTGGGGAAATGGTGTGTAAAGGGAAAACAGGTGTGAATGATAACAGCAGGTTAAGTAAAAAACAAAACTAAGACAGGGCAGGAAGCTACCAAAATAACAGCCAGAAACAGGACATGGCATACAATCATGACAGCAGTGATGAAGAGACAGATGTGAATTATTTCACACAACCTTATTCAAACAAGTTGAGTATGTGCATAAAATATATACATTTTTTTTATAGTAGGCTAATTCAAACGAGGTGTCAGGTGATCATCATATTAATCCAGCTCCTTCTAATCTGTGAATTGTTTTCTTCAGACCACACACATCATTGCTGCTAAAAGTAAATGCAACAGGCATGAAACTTTCACAGAGAAGAGGAGCAAAAAAAAAAGCAATTTAGAGATACGAATCACCACGATAACTGGTGCCACTGATTTGTTTTCCCCGGAGCTTCTTTCTTAAATAGCTAGCTACCTACAGTAGTTAGCAGATTAGTGTCACCTTAGAGAAAAATAGCAAAGAATACCCTTTTTCTCACATAAGGTCACACTGCCCTGGAATATTTCACAAGAGGCTTGTGACTTACACAGAAGGTGAAGATTGCTGAAGAGTGAGTAAACAACCATTGTGGGAAAACAAACATACTAATTAGAAAAGAAAGAATCCATAGAAAACCTTGATGTGGTTTTACTTTAGTAGTGAAGGATTCACAAAAAAGAAGTTGTGTTTTTGAGTCTATCTGCACTTGTGCGCAAACAGGACCATGAGTCCAAGTACACAAACGGACCCCAAACCAAAGATAAGTATATACATACATCCACACCCTTTACTGAGACGTTCCATCACGTCACCTCTGTGCAGACACTGGGTGGACAAGTCAGTTGCTACATGTTGTGGGAGACCAAGACGGCTAAGGTACTAGATTAGTTTCAGCCTCATCTATTCATCATATTTATTACATTTTACTTCATGCTATTTTATTTTACTTCAATTATTCATCAGTACTTGTTATATTCGCCCAGTGGTGTGGTGCATATGGATGACCGAGGGCGACTCTCTGTGTGTAAGCATGACCTTGAGATGATGCCCAGTTTTGCAGCCCAGGCTAAAAGGCAGCACAAGGACACCTGTCACAGCCCAGAGAGGGAGGAATAGGAAAGAGCCTTTGAGGTAAATATTCATTGTTTTCAAGATGTCATCCTGTGACCAGCTAAGTTTTTAATATGAATGTTTATTATTTTTAAGACAACACTCTGTGACAGAAATGGTGTCTATGGAGCTGGAGGTCAAAGAGAAAAAGGTGTAATAGAACATATTTAGACAAGATGCTGCATGTAGAGAGTATAAAATAAGCTGCAAGAGCTCTGTAAACTGTTCTGCACCGCGAACCATTAGCAGAAATATTGCTTTTTGTGACCTTTTTGCAATAAATCCAATGACTTGCTTCTGTTGTCAGGTTTGCCGTGTAAGGACGACAAACGGTGTTGTGTGGTGGACTCAATTATAAGACCAGACGAGCGAATATAACAGAAGATATTTTACTAGGAGCAACCAGGTAAAACAATACAAAGTCCGAGAAGCTAAATCAGGTCAATCAAACAATCCAGGGTCGGCGCCG
>NW_018128122.1:610005-614319 GCF_001952655.1 Monopterus albus
AAAAACAGGTGCAAACAATAAGGAACAGGTGAACTAATGATGATTAAATAAAAGGGCCAAAACTGAGGTGAAACAAAACAGGAAGTGATGCGAAAATAAAAGCCTGACCGGAAACAGTGGAACCGAATCATGACATCTGTCTAAAGAGACTTTGAGTGTTTTTTTTCTTCAAAAGATAAGGGAATCATCACTGGTGACCTATACTGGCCCAGGTCAGGTACCACAACAATGTCTCAATATTTAAATATCACAATGTATCACTTCTACTTTTCATAACATCCTGTTATCCAGAAAGACATGTCATAACTTCTGCATTTCATGACTAAAGCAGAAAACAAGAGTAACAATTACCAAGTTGACAGACATCTACCAATATCAAAACCTTTTCTGTGTTGCTATTCTTTTTCTAAGACAAAGCAGAATATCCTGAGGTTGCACATGTAACAGTAAACCTTACTATTAGTTGCAGTGCAGTTGTGCGGTAGTTTTGGGTCTCCGCTTCAATGCAAATAATGTAACATTGTGCACGATATGGCTTTATAATAAATTAACCCACTGATGTAACTACCAGAATTGCCACACTCTAATGTTATTGCATAATGCATGAAAACATGTTTGTACTTCTATACTTTAAGCCACTAGACGTACAATGTATTGTTATGCTACTATGACATAACCTAAATTGCTCCGATTGTGTTTTTATTTGTAAATAAATAAGACTATTCTGGTAAAAATGGTGCATTTGACAATGTGTACTAGCATTAAATACAATCATTTTGTCTCAAGTGCCAATCCTGTGTTTCAAATACTATCCATCCATTATCTATACTGCTGATTCCTGAACAGGGTTATGGGGGGCTGGAGTCAATCCCAGCTGACACTGGGCCAGAGGCGGGGCCCATCCTGGACAGGTCGCTAGTCTGTCACAGGGCTGACACACACACACTTACAAGCAATTTAGAGTCACCAATCAACCTAAGCTACATGTCTTTGGACTGTGGAAGAAAGCCAGAGTACCCAGAGAGAACCCATGCGGGCACAGGGAGAACATGCAAACGAAAGGCACCAGGTCGGGCTTGAACCTTCTTGCTGTGAGGTGACAGTGCTAACACCGTTCAGCTGTGCCATCCTGATACAACTGCTACCAAGTCAAATTCTACACACTTGTGCATGTGGTGTCACATACTGTAGCTTTAAAGTCTGTAACTTAAAGGTACCACCAGCATGAAACTCCAGTCCACTCTGCTACCTCAGCACTTTTTCTCCCTGCTCCACTACGATCTGACACGCTCTGCCCACCTCTACAGATATTTGTCATTATGAAATTACAAAAAATGAGAATGCAACACAATTTACAGATCATGAAATAATTGAAAATTTTTGATTGTTACAGAGGACAATGCTCTCCAACAATCAGTGCTAATATCTCTGCACTGCTGCCAGTACTGTTCAAGGAGGCTTCGACAGCACCTCTCCACATTAAGACAAGTTTTGTTTGCAACAAAAAACATTACTCTAGCACCAATGAAATGTATCAATGATCCCCATTTAGCTGTCTTCTGATATAAAGGGCCTCTGTAACCCTTGAAGTCCTGTTACCCTTTTGTAGACTGCAAACCTCATATCCTGTACAGATACGCTGTGAGCAACATTGTTGGTGCAGGCCATGATAGCATGAGGGCTGTTGGCATCACAGCTGTGACATTCAGGCAGTTTGGTTCAAGTTATAGTAAATGAAACATGGAAAGAAAGAGGAAACCTGCAGCTGGTGTACAGAAGAGGAGCAACAGAAAAAGAGGGAAACTTTGCTGGCTGATGCTGCAAAGTATCAGCAGTGATGAAGAGACACGTGAATTATTTCACACAACCTCAAACAAGTTTAGTATGTGTATAAACTGTATACATTTTTTTTTTATAGTAGGCTAATTCAAACAAGGTGTCAGCTGATCATCAGTTTAACTGAATTTATCAATATATTTACATTCTGATCCCTTGTGTGAATTGGCTGAAAGCCAGTTATTTGGCACAGATAGGGGTGCTGGTGAAACAAAGAAAGGTTGAGTCAGGTTAAAGTTAGATATTAATACCTGCGGCAGTAAGTCAGACTTGTTTCCGGTGCATGTTGGACTCCAGCAGGGCTGCCCTTTGTCACCGGTTCTGTTCATTATTTTTATGGACAGAATTTCTAGATGCAGCCAGGGGCCGGAGGGAGTCCGGTTTGGGGACCACAGGATCTCGCCTCTGCTTTTTGCAGATGACGTTGTCCTGTTGGCTCCATCAAACCAGGACCTCCAGCGTGCACTGGGGCGGTTTACAGCCGAGTGTGAAGCGGCTGGGATGAGAATCAGCACCTCCAAGTCCGAGGCCATGGTTCTCAGTTGGAAAAGGGTGGCTTGTTCCCTTAAGGTTGGTGGAGAGTTCCTGCCTCATGTGAAGGAGTTTAAGTATTTTGGGGTTGATCTATGTTCCGACTCTCACCTATGGTCATGAGTTTTGGGTCATGACCAAAAGGGCAAGATCCCGGATACAGGCGGCCGAAATGAGCTTCCTCCGCAGGGTGGCTGGGCGCACCCTTAGAGATAGGGTGAGGAGCTCGGTCACCCAGAGGAGCTCAGAGTAGAACCGCTGCTCCTCCACATCGAGAGGAGTCAGCTGAGGCTCCTGGTGAGGGAGACGTAACCATAACAGAAACACAAAGTGTGTGTTCATGAGACAAACAGAGAGAAACTGCCGATTTAGCCATCCCATCATGGCAGCCATTTCTTGGCAGGCAGCCAGGCAATCAGTTAATAGAGTCATGATAAATTTGTGAAAGTTCTTTAATCAAAGAATGTACTGGCAAGGATAGAAAGTAATTTAACATCACCCAGAGTAAGAACATTTGCCATCACTTTTGAAAGTCTAGTGCTAGGACATTGCAACTATTATGCTAATGTGTTGAACATTATCATGAGTCAAGTGTACCTTAATCCTCCTGTTGTCCTGAACACTGAGCAGAAATACATGTATACTGTATGTGTATCTTCCAGCATGGCTGAGGGCTCAGTGTCTGTAGCAGAGGTGGAGACCTGTTTCCAGAAGTTTGCAGTCTATGGGGACACCAAGCCCACAGGGAAGGAGATGAATAGCAAGAACAGGGGTGACTGTGGTTCACTGGGTAGAGCAGTTGATTCCCAACCAGAGGGTTGGAGGTTTGAATCTCAGTGCCTGCAGTCCACATGTCAAAGTGTCTTTGGACAAGACACTGAACCCACAAGTTGCCCCCGATGGTTAGAACCGTCGGTGTGAGTTAGCGCCGCAGATGGCTGCCATCGGTTCTGTACCAGAAACACATTCCTTGTGTGTAACATACTTGGCCAAATAAAGGTGATTATCCTTAACTTTGCTCTGCAAGGACTGTAACATCAATGACGGCAAGAACGTCACCACCACAGATGTTGACATAGTTTTTAGCAAAGTCAAGTAAGATTTAAATTTCAGGCTCCACCTTCCACAACTACAATAATTTAATAGTACAGAAACAGCCATGCAAAGTAGTAATGTCAGCAGCTGCATATCATCTGCACAGAAGCGATTTGTCATCTAGTGCAGCTAAGCTAAAACATGCAGGAGCACATGCAAGTCTTCTACTATGGCCACTGCTTCTGCCACCATGTTTTAAAATTTTTAAAATGTATAGAGCTTTGTACATTGTGATGACATTTCTCAGAAGTGGTTATCACTATGTGTAGTGAATTTTCATTTTCTAGTGTGCTCTTTTAATCTAAACATGTCTGACAGTCAAACTGTGTATGTTTTGTTCTATTCACATGGAAAAATGTAAATAACACCATTTGATAAAGTTGTTGCTTTCTTCAGAAGGGATTTCAACTTTGTTTTCTCAGGACAAAGTCTGCTCGTGTAATCACGTTTGAGCAGTTCAGCCAGGCCCTGACTGAGTTGGCTTCCAAGCGTTTTAAAGGCAAAAGCAAAGAGGAGGCACTACAGCAGCTTTATGGGCTCATTGCTGGGAAGGAGCCGACTAATGTTGGCATCACAGTGAGACTTTCATAGGTTCATAATATAATAAGCTTTCATCACCCTCACACATGCAACCTCAAGTGACTGTACTAAACCCACCTCTCTATGTAGAAAATATTTAGGCTAATGTTAAAGGGAAAGATGGTTGTAGAGGGGTTGGAACCTGAAGTGCATGTTGTTTTGTGTAAGACAGAAATCCATAACAATGTGTTCAAAGTTGTCTTCCTATATTGAGTTTAACAGACTGAATCTGGTCTATGTAAGAAACAGTGTCTGTATAAATGTTGCAGTATT
>NW_018128122.1:615873-618776 GCF_001952655.1 Monopterus albus
GAAATTAATTTATGTCAGTGTAATGTTCCTGAAATGACAGAAACAAAAAGTGTGCGTGTTCATGAGAGAGACAGAGAGGAACTGCCGATTTAGCCATCCTATCATGGCAGCCATTTCTTGGCAGTCAATCAGTTAATAGAGTCATTATATATTTGTGAAAGTTCTTTAATCAAAGAATGTACTGGCAAGGATAGAAAGTAATTTAACATCACCCAGAGTAAGAACATTTGCCATCACTTTTGAAGGTCTAGTGCTAGGACATTGCAACTATTATGCTAATGTGTTGAACATTATCATGAGTCAAGTGTACCTTAATCCTCCTGGTGTCCTGAACACTGAGCAGAAATACATGTATACTGTATGTGTATCTTCCAGCATGGCTGAGGGCTCAGTGTTTGTAGCAGAGGTGGAGACCTGTTTCCAGAAGTTTGCAGTCCATGGGGACACCAAGGCCACAGGAAAGGAGATGAACGGCAAGAACTTTGCTAAGCTCTGCAAGGACTGTAACATCATTGACAGCAAGAACGTCACCACCACAGATGTTGACATAGTTTTAAACAAAGTCAAATAAGATTTAAATTTCAGGCTCCACCTTCCACAACTACAATAATTTAATAGTACAGAAACAGCCATGCAAAGTAGTAATGTCAGCAGCTGCATATCATCTGCACAGAAGCGATTTGTCATCTAGTGCAGCTAAGCTAAAACATGCAGGAGCACATGCAAGTCTTCTACTATGGCCACTGCTTCTGCCACCATGTTTTAAAATTTTTAAAATGTATAGAGCTTTGTACCTTGTGATGACATTTCTCAGAAGTGGTTATCACTATGTGTAGTGAATTTTCATTTTCTAGTGTGCTCTTTTAATCTAAACATGTCTGACAGTCAAACTGTGTATGTTTTGTTCTATTCACATGGAAAAATGTAAATAACACCATTTGATAAAGTTGTTGCTTTCTTCAGAAGGGATTTCAACTTTGTTTTCTCAGGACAAAGTCTGCTCGTGTAATCACGTTTGAGCAGTTCAGCCAGGCCCTGACTGAGTTGGCTTCCAAGCGTTTTAAAGGCAAAAGCAAAGAGGAGGCACTACAGCAGCTTTATGGGCTCATTGCTGGGAAGGAGCCGACTAATGTTGGCATCACAGTGAGACTTTCATAGGTTCATAATATAATAAGCTTTCATCACCCTCACACATGCAACATCCAGTGACTGTACTAAACCCACCTCTCTATGTAGAAAATACTTAGGCTAATGTTAAAGGGAAAGATGGTTGTAGAGGGGTTGGAACCTGAAGTGCATGTTGTTTTGTGTAAGACAGAAATCCATAACAATGTGTTCAAAGTTGTCTTCCTATATTGAGTTTAACAGACTGAATCTGGTCTAAAGTAAATTAAGCAGATACAAGGGAGATAAATGTGTCTGTATGTTCTTATATGAATGAACAAATGAAGAATGATAAGTGAAATTACTGCCTATTTATTAAATCAGTTCACTTTGAATTGAATCTTTCATTGTTTTCAGAAAGTAGCAAAGGCAGCAGCAGTGGACAGACTGACTGACACCACCAAGTACACTGGGTCACATATGGAGCGGTTCGACGAGTCAGGCAAAGGCAAAGGAAAAGTTGGACGTGAGGACATCCCTGACACCAGTGGCTACGTGTCGGCTTACAAGGGCAGCGGCACTTATGACGACAAAGTGAAAGAGGCATAATTTTGCTGACAGATTATGAAAACTTTGCATCACCAGTAACATAAATCAGGGGTATTTAAAAAAATCAACAAAAAGTATGGCCTATTCTAGTTTTGAAGACATAATAAATATACAATGTATGGACTGTGGGCCTATTCATAGTACTAAAGCATTGTTCAGAGAAAAATAAGAAAACAATATACTGTAACTGCAGTTTCAAGGCTATGACAGGAGAGAACAAGAATGGGAAAATTAAAGAAGCAATTTCCAAAGATAACAAATATTCCTCTGTAGTGGTTTAAGTTACATGTTAATATGGTATATGTAATAAAATAGTGTTTATGGGTTCACTTTAAGTTCATGTGAGCTGAACAATGATCTTATATAATTTGGCCAAGATGTTTCCTGTTTTTGAATACATCTCAGGGTGTTGTCTCCTAAAACTGGAGACAGGAAGCTAAGTTGAGAAATTGACATAAGAGCCTAAGAAAAGCTGTGGGTAAAAGAGTGAGGCTGAAGGGTGTAGAAGACAGAATTAAGGATGGTGCAGCAGCCTTGAGTGTGCTGGTGGACCCGGCCATGTGGAATGGACTCCGACTGACGGTAACTTGTGACCAACAATGACTGACTGGCGCCCTGACAATCTCCTTATTTAATACTTTATCTATTCCATTGCAGGAGGAGTGATTTCCTAACTACCAGATTACCTATTTAACTACTACTCTGTTCAAAATAATTGTAATATTAAATGATTACTTAAATTGGGATGCTTTGTTTGAATTAATTTAGTCTGTATCACATTCTAGCCACGACACCTCCCTTCAGCAACTGCAACAATTTTAACGGGTTGTAGCATGAATAACTCATCTCTGTACTTTCAATTACTTCACAGGGACCAAAAAATAAAACTATATTAGTAGCCAAGCATGTGTAACCGGTCGCCTTTGAGTCTCTATGCTGTCCTCTTAGTCCCCGCCATCTCGCCTGTCCCTCTGGTAACACATGGACCGACACATTTGCTATTCAACGGAACCCTTTATTGCTGGTCACAGAGAAAAAAAAAACAGAAAACAGATTGCCTCCGGTGAGTGCTCAGCTCGCTCCTAAACAAAAGCACACAACAAGTTTACCCATACGACACAGGGTGGACAATAAAAGTAAAATAACCACAAATGGGTGGAGCTCCCACCTCTTTCCACTCGACACCATGC
>NW_018128123.1:0-2945 GCF_001952655.1 Monopterus albus
AGCATACATTCTGTTATATTTTTATATTTTTTGGGTTTTTGTGTTACATGCATAATTGCACAATGACTCCCATGCAGCATACATTGTTATATTTTTATATTTTTTTTATTATATTGCTGCATCTGTTGCTGCTTAAAGTGCCTTAGATTTTGTGTTACTTATTTATCTACTTTATATTTCATTTGTATTTTGTATTTTGTGGCATTCATATGGACGGCAAAGTAAGAATTTCATTGTACAGGGAAACACGTTTCCTAACTGTGCATATGACAAAATAAACACTTTGAACTTTGAGTGCAAGAGCCCGCAAGGGATATAAATAGCACTTTGTGACTTAGGCTATCACTCCACCATGACAACACCAAACAATGCCATGGTTCTAATTATTGTGGGTTTAGAGCATTTTGTTTTACATTTTTCACTTTCCTCACAGTCAAAACACTTCAGGGACCAACTGGCTGGTTTGAACGTGATCCAGGCTCTTGCCTTACAGAGTAGACGAGGGGCAAGTGTCACTTACCTCATCAATTTAATATGTTTTTGTTGAAACAGTATCATCAAGCAAAAAAAATCGATGAATGAAATAGGTGCATAATATAGGATGCTTATATTTAAAATGCAGCATTTAGCAGATGCTTTTGTCCAAAGCCACATACAAAAACATTATAATAACATCAGTTAACATAAGAATGACTGTTCATATAAGGTTAATCTTCTTCATTTAGCTTTTTTGTGCTTCCAGCCTCTCTGAGCAGACTAGTCCTGTGTTTCACGTCGCAACGAAATGAACTATGGGGAATTCCCTCAGGTAAAGTTTGTAGAAATGCCAAATTACTGAAACTGAGCATAAAGGGCTCAAAATGAAGGCCAGAGAGTCCTCATGCACTTTACAGTTTCCCAGTGGGACAGCCCTGAGCCCTAACTAACTCAGCGGTAGCATGCCTCAAAGTCCATGAGTTTATGAGTTTGTGAGTGTGGACACTGGGATTGGGGGTATCTCTGACTTCTGCACAAGCAACTGCCTTTAAGAGGCTAAAAGAATGGCGCCAGAGGCGGACTAGAGAGCCCCTATCAGAGAGCAGCTGATGTTTAGCTTCTTTAATCAGCAGCAAACAGCACTGACATATGTAATTCATACAGCTGCACAGTATATGTATTGGTATATAGACTACTGATAGTTTCTGAAAATAAAACATCCAGAAAGGCACATAGAGTGAGAGGAAGAATTCACAACACAGCATGTGCTAAAATAATCTATAATTACCCTCAAATGTGTTAAAACTAAAAGTAACAAGCTGATTTGAAAATGTAAGGAGCAGAAAGTATAGATGTTTGTGTGTAGGGAGTAAAATTAAAAGGTTATCAGAACAATAAATACTCAAGTAGAATATGGATACCTGAAAATTTTAGTTAAGTACAGTAACAAAGTATTTGTACTTCATTACTTCCCACCACTGATTCTTTGTGGGATCATAGTCTGCCTCCTCTAGACCAGAAATAGAGTAGATCAGGCCCTGTGAGAAATTATGGCCAAATGTATATTTATGTGGCCTCAAATTCCACATCAAAAGCTATTCTCTTGTACAAATACTCAACTTTTATTTTGAAATTTCTCCAAAATTGTAAAGTTTTTACTTTATAATTTTGGTTTGATTGTTTGTGAGGCTGTAGTCCAACTCTTCTGGAATATGTAAATATCAGTTCCTGTCAGGACTTTTTTTTAATTTAGAAAGAATATAGGCTGCAGGAAATAGGTTATATGTAAAAGTTCTGGATGTATAATTAGTCTAGTTTCACCTTAACGTGTTCCTTTTAGATGTCTTATTTTGAAAACCGGATTAAATTAACGCGCTTTCAAAGGCTGGTCTACGGGCTTAATTGACGTGAGCCTCATTTGCCCACGGACGAACGATCACGGTCCTCATCCACACTCCTTCCCAGTTGGTGGCGGTGTTGCATCAATTCGTCGTTTGCCAATGAAATGACGAAGAAGAACGAGGCGGAAGGCCATAATTTGACCGCGGTGAATAACATAAATTTTCACAGGGAGAACAGCCACGATGACTTATCCTGCGTATACTGGTTAAAATGTTAATCACACTGTGCTACATCTATATGTGGGTGCGCTTTCACAAGTGCTACTCGGTGCTGATCCGCAGCAGCCTGTCTAAACTGAAGAGCAGCAGCTTCAGCTTCAGCGCCTGCCCCAGCTCGACCTTAGCACAGCCGACTGGACGCCACAGAGCCGCACGCCGGCATCTTAGCCCACTTCCCCCCGAGGACATCGTCTTCCTCCAGCTGGGAAACAAGGCCGTGTATGTCACGGAGCCTCAGGTAGGACGCGTTGTTTGGGCTGGTGCCTTGTTTACATGTGTCTGCTTAGCTGCAGAACTGTTCCCCAGAAAATGACAGGGCAGCAGGCTCAGAAGAGTTTCAATGCTTATACAGTTATATGCCAGAATTATAGTATATAATTAGTAACTCTTCGTATGACCTGTTAGTCTGTTTTGTTTTCAAAGTATGGTATTAAAGTTACAGTATCATGACGACACTAATTTATAATAATTAACCCTTGTATCTTTGTCTGGTCTGTTATTTCCTCTTTAACTTGTGAGAGGTTTCTGTAGTTTCTTGTAGGAAAAGTTGTGGCCATCAAGGCCGACTGGTGTTCCTATGTGTTCAGTAGTTTTTGACCTGTTTGAGTCTGTTTCACTGAGCTTTCAGATGTTGTCCATCATCTGAAGCCAACCAAGTGCCCTGTTTTTGGGATTTTCAACTAGTGGCATTGGAGGTAGTGCCTGACCATGCGTTCAATAATGCAGTTTCACAGTAAGAATTGTATGGATGCTGATTCAGCATCCATACTATGTTATCCTGGTCTTTATTATTATTGTATGGATGCTGAATCAGCATCCATACAATTCTTACTGTGCAACTGCATTCTT
>NW_018128123.1:3666-4371 GCF_001952655.1 Monopterus albus
AGCCGGGCAAACCTGCCATATATACAACTATAAAAAGTTAATTTTTTCATTATAATTGGTTTTTTTTTTATTAATTACTAATGTTGATTATGCTTCAGTAATCTATAAATAACTCTGTTCGTAAAAATAAATGAAATTGAGCATCATTTAGAAGCTCACCACCGACGGTGTTATGCAGGTTGTGTCCAAAACACTGGAGGTTGGTCCACTCGTTTAGTTTCAGAGCTTTAATTATGTTGGTGCCACTGTCTGTTGTCATGCAGACATGCCTGTCTTCCCCAAGTTTCCACAAAGCCAAGGCATCTTTCAGACCGTGTGCGATTATTTCCCCAGTGTGGTCACTGGGGAAATGGGCTGTCTGGAGGCAGAAGCTTTGCAGTATCCAGTCGTCTGTAATACAATGTGCCGCCAACTCAAATATGGCTGCATTGCTCGACTGGACCAAAGGTCTGTCGTGGTGGAGTAAAAAACACATTTTCCAACTGCTGTTCTATCTTTTCGCGTGTAGTATTGTATAACGCAGGGAGGGCAACTTCTGAGAAGTACTTTCGGCTTGGTAGTTCATATCGGGGGTCAATTACTTTCAGCATATTAATGAATCCAGGCTTTTCGATTGTGTATATGGGCACAGTATCTTTAGCGATGTAACGCGTCACAGCATCAGTAATGGCTTTCCATCGAGGCCCATGCTTGTCATAAGGTATA
>NW_018128123.1:4626-7676 GCF_001952655.1 Monopterus albus
CCATTTCCATACGACGGAAGAAACCGTGCCTCTCTTGGAAAAAAATTATCCGGAGCACGCTGCCATGTTGCAGAACTATGGAAGGTCGCTGTGACAAACCAAAGTAAAATTGTGAAAATCGATATTTGTGTTTTTCAACATCGACATAAAACAAATTTGAATTAATCGATAACATCGATTAATCGCGCAGCTCTACATACCTTGTTTTCCTGGTCTTTATTATTATTATTATTATTATTATTATTATTATTGTATGGATGCTGATTCGGCATCCATACTATGTTATCCAATTATTTATTATTATTATTTTTCTTCTGTACGTTTTTTGCCGCTTAACTACTTCAGCATACTTTCAGCTAGAAACACCATTCAGGTATCAAAATGTTCCGCTTCTTCAGGACATGCGCGGATCTATTCAGAATTTTCCTAAACTTCATACTATTTGAAAAAATCAGCTTTATTTTGAAAATTTTGCCCCATTCAAATGAATGAGGAAATTGAACTTCAGCATACTTTCAACTATTTCAGCTATCAAAATGTTCAGCTCTTCAAAGACATTCATACTACTATTCAGAAGTTTTCAAAACTTAATACATTTTAAATATTCAGCTTTATTTTGAAAATCTTGCCCCATTCAAATGAATAGTGGTGGAGGGTCAACACTGACCCCGGGCTTGGTTCCTTTTACGGAGAACAGTGTGGCTATAATCTTGCCTGGAATGGCCAGTGTAAAAGGGCCTACAGCCACATCAGAGCACATTCACTGAGAAATATTACATAAACTCTGATTAAAGTCTGCCTAAGCACTTGCTAGATTTGTTGCTAGTTGCTTCTTAATAACAGAGAAGAAAAAAGTCATATGTTGCGAGACAGTTGCCAAGTTGGCTAAACTAGATGATTTCACCCTCATTCTTCGCTTGATCACCTCTGTGATTTAAGTTATTTCAGCTGGAGATGAATCATATTGTATAACAGCCTTTGCTAACAGTCCAAATAGCATTTTCTTGTCTTCCGTATTCTTTCTTCCTACGTCCCAGATTTCCTTTTCCTCTTTCACTGTCCATCACTTTACCTCCAACTTCTGCCATCAGAGGGCCCATAAAATGTACAGCCAAACAGTAAGTCAAGCTATGGGGTAATGAACCCTGACAAAACATCTGTCCTCACTGACCATGTGCTACACAGCTCAAACTTTGACTAATTCACTTCAACATTACAAACAAATCATCAGACCACACTTGACCCTCTGCTGTGAATCTGCCAAATCCTGAACCTACCCCCAACCACTTATTTCATTTGTCAATGCAAAGGTCTCCTTATCTTGTTGAAATGTGCAGTGCTGAAAGTTTCAGCAGAAAGGTCATGACCAACACAAAAACACAAGCACACTGTAGGTGACAGAAGGGTTGTGTGTTCACAGCACTGATTTATGTGAATGTAACCATAAACAGATACAGTATGCCACTACAAAGGACTTCCCCCAGTGCTCACCAAGCCTTCGGTGAGTGTACCCACATGTGTCAGCATGTATGCTATTTTCTATAAATGAGAACCATCTCTGGCTCAGCGGAGTTGCCTGGGCCCACAAAGTCCAACTACAGAGGGAAGGAAAAAAAGATCTACACTCATATCACAATTCCAGGCTTCATTCACAAGTTTGTTGTGGTGAAACACTCCATGCGTTCGTCGATTTCTCTAAATGAAGAATGTGTCATGGCATGCACAACCCCTGTTGAAAACTTTTGCTGTGACTGGAAATGTTCTCAAGGTAAATATGACTCACAGCTCACTTCATGCGGATAAAATTTTTTATCTGATGGCAGCTGCATGATGTTCAGTGGGAAGCCCGTTTCCAGCATGAATCAATGCTTTCATCTTCTTGCTTCTCCATCATGTGACTGGGTCTGAAGACTGTTCCCTTACATCAGTGAAAGTGATACAAAAAGAAGGGGATGCATCTTTCTGTAGAACCATGCTGCCGGTCTAAAAAGATAATGGGCTAAGAGTAGGAGGGGAAGATGTAGTATGTTTGCAGGAGGCCACTGCCAGGTTTTGTGGTTTCACTCCCTGTGTAGCCCGAGACTGAAATATCTGTTAGATAAATTGTCATGATATCGGATACAGTCACGGTCCCAAGAGGATAAATTCCAGTGACTTAGGTCCACCTTGTCCCAAATTTAGGGTCATGAACCCATTTTTATTGGGTCACCATTTGGCAGAGTAAACTGCATAACAATGCTATGATATGTGAATTTATTTTCAAAATCAAAATAAAAGAAGAACACACACACAAGCACTCCTACGGGCAATTTAGAGACACCAATCAACCTATGCTGCATGTCTTTGGACTGTGGGAGGAAGCTGGAGCACCCGGAGAGAACCCACACAAGCACTGGGAGAACATGCAAACTCCGCACAGAAAGGCCTCAGGTTGGCCGGGACTCGAACCCAGAACCTGCTCGCTGCGAGGCAACAGTGCTAGCCACCGTGCTGCCTCATTCTGAAATAATTACAGACTATTTGGAGTTATGATAGTTACAGGCAGTTTAACAAATATGGCTGTGAAAGGATCTCTGGAGAAGTAAAATGCTTGCATGAAATTTAGGACAATGAAAACATACGACAACTGGATACTACACAAAACTGAGATTATGGAAGTACCGTATTTTTTCGTATTTACATGGATGTGGAACACAAACAAATGTCACCCAGTTGATGACGCAAGCGGTTGTTTCTTCTTTGTTGTTCTCGGAAGACTGCAAACCAACTACATGCATATAGCCACCTACTGTATCAGACTGTGTACATTCGGAAGTGTGTTGGGACACAGAACAGTGTTCATAATGGGTGAAGCAGAGCATAGCAAGCAGGGTCAGGAAGGGCCAGGTGAAGCGGAAGAAAGTGATTCTAGAGCCTTATTCTAGCACCAGCTACATTTTAAATAATATGAATTGTACCTTTAAGTATTTATAGTTGGTTGGAAAGAAAAGTGTCATCAGCGCTCCCCTGCTTAAAAGTGTAGTAACAGAGGTAGCCACTTCTGTTCTGAA
>NW_018128123.1:18867-23825 GCF_001952655.1 Monopterus albus
ACAGCACACCACTTCTATTGGCCATTTGTGAAAAATGTGAATAAGACAAGTTTCAGAACGTTTGTAAACTTCATACTTTTTAAATATTTAGTTTTATTTTGAAAATCATGCCCTATTCAAATGAATGGGGAAATTTTTACTTCTGCATACTTTCAGCTATCAAAATGTTCAGGTCCTCAAGGATATTCATGCCTCTATTCAGAAATGTCCTAAACTTCATACTTTTAAAATATTTAGCTTTATTTTGAAAATTTTGTCCCATTCAAATTAATGGGAAAATTCAACTTCAGCTTACTTTCAGCTAGCGAAACCATTCAGGTGTAAAAATGTTCAGCATTTTCAGGGCTTTCCTTCAGCATTCATAATCCATACTCATTTTCTTCAAAAAATGCATTTTTCTAGTTATTCTTATTATCCTGGTTTCTTCTGTCTGTTTTTTGGCACTTAATTTATTCAGCAAACTTTCAGCTATGAAAACCGATACTTTCAGATATGAAAACCGTTCAGTTATTGACATGTTCAGCTTTTTATGGGCATGCTATTATTTTTCTTGTTTCTAACCTTTATACATTTTGAACTATTTAGTGTCTTTCAGCAAAAATTTGCTCATTCAAATGAATGTGGAAAATACTGCTTCAGCATACTTTCAGCTCTTTCTGCTATCAAAATGTTCAGCTTTTCAAGGACATTCATATTTCTCTTCAGAAGTTTCCTAAACTTTATACTTTTGAAATATTTAGTTTTATTTTGAAAATCTTGCCCATTTCAAATGAATGGGAAACTTCAGCACACTTTCAGCTATCAAAATGTTCAGCTCTTCAAGGACTTTCATGCTTCTATTCAGACATTTTTTTAAACTTTATACTTTTTAAATATTTAGCTTTATTTTGAAAATCTTGCCCTATTCAAATGAATGGGAAAATTCTACTTCAGCATAATTTCAGTTATCAAATTGTTCAGCTCCTCAAGGACATTCATGCTTCTCTTTACAATTTTTCTAAACTTCATACTTTTAAAATATTTTGCTTTACTTTGAAAATCTTACCCCATTCAAATAAATGGGAAAATTCCAACTTCAGTATACTTTCAGCTAGCAAAAGCATTCAGGTGTCAAAATGTTTAGCATTTTCAGTGCGATTTTTCAGCACTCAGCATCCATATGCATTTTCTTTATTTTAGATTTTAAACCATTTTTCCATGTATTACAGCTCCAAATCAGAAAAATTTGGGACAGTATGTAAAATCAAAAATATAACTGAAAATAGTGATGTGTCCTGTATCACATTGAAAACAATACAGCAGCACATTATTTGATGTGACACCTCATCAGTTTTACTCTTGGTTCAAAAAAATCACTCACTTTCATTCTGATGCAACACATTCCAAAAATGTTGAGACAGTAAAGCGTTTATCACATTGTGATGCTGCCGTTCCTTTTCACAACACTTAAAAGATATTTGGACACTGAAGACAACAACTGCTTACAAATCTTTTTTCAGTTTCTGATTAGGGGTTGTACTTATTATTTCTGAACAATCAAATTCATGCAAATGTATAACATTTTGAAAAGCCAATTTGACTTTGACGATTGAAATAGTCCCCACATCGCCTATCCATCCCACCAGTGGTCCTCGGGTTATTTCTTAGTCAGAATGCTGGTCCCCAGGTCACAATTAATTGAAAACCTTTGCCCTGTTTTACAGTGGCATTAGGGAGAATGTTTCTGTCAGCGTACAGGACTATGCTGAGTATGTGGCTGGATACATTAGTACCTGTATCAACAACATTGTGCCCACCATTAGGGATGGGACTCGAGAATCGATTCCTTTAAAGAATCTATTCCAAATGTCAAAGAATCAGGAGAATTGTTAAGGCGTGTGCATTTCGATTCCGCTTAACGATTCCTGGCTGTTTTCAGCACGGCAAATGAACGGTGGAGACGATTTTGAATTTATATCAATCTGCCAGGACCTTATCTCATTATGCACATGCGCAGTCCATTACACCAAGATGGCTGCCCGGAGTAAGCGGTCTAAAGTCTGGCTAAACTTTACAAAGGTAAATGCAAATTTATCAAAATGCAACACGTGTGGCAAACAAATCTTGAGCAAGGGAGGAACGACAACAAGCATAAGGAAGCATTTGCTTTTACACGGGGTTAATTTAAAAGAATGCACCGTGTTCAACTCTCCCAGCGCCAGCGGTGAGTCCATGGACAATGAGCCAGAAGCAGCTAGCAGTAGCAGCACTAGCATCAGCGTCGGACACTCAGGTTAGGTACAAAGCAAAGATGACAGGACATTCACCTCCAACTTAGAGCTGAGTCATTTTGAATACATTACAATAAATTTATTACCAACTATTATGATTTATATTTTTGTTTGAAAAGATACCATTCACTTTAGCAATGAAGGGACAGATGAGCAAGGAGAAACTCAATGAATGTCACAAGGCAGTGACAAGATTTGTGGTGAAGGGATTACATTCTTTTGCTACAGTTGAGTCGCCATTGTTTAGGTATGCAGCATGAAGATGAAGAGGTGAGTGAAAAAAGCAAGGATTAGACGACCAGTGCAGTGGTGAGTACAACATGGTAAGCAATGCAGGCATAAACTTTGCAAATCGCAAAATATGATTTCTTCTTTTGTTCCTCGTAGCTTCAGAAATGCAAGAAGGCCAAAATGACTCCATTGGAGGAGCTTTTTGCAGAAGATGAGGCTCATAAACAGAACCAGATTCAGAGCACCTTGTCCATCCAGGAAAAATCCTACAAAGAACTGGAGATGTAGAGAGAAGTTCCGCCTCTACTGACATCTCAAGACCCTGTACTCTGGTGGTGGAGCATGAAGGACACATGTACTCTCTTGTCTGACCTAGCCCTCTCATACCTTTGTGCACAGGCCTCTTCTACCCCCAGTGAAAGGGTTTTTTCTACTGCTGGGGATACAGTTAGCCCAGAGAGATCACACATCCTTCCAGAGAAGGCAGACATGCTGATCTTTCTTCAAAAGAATTGCTGTCTTTTGACGTGTTTCATTGACTTGTTCTACTTGTTCTATTTTCAAATCTGAGCAGTTTTGGTTTGTAGTTAATTCCTTAATGAAAGTGTTAAGAAGTGAGAATCGTTAAGAATCGGAATCGATAAACGGAATCGGAATCGGACTCTGAATAGTTAAAATTGAAACGAGTCCCATCCCTACCCACCATACAAGTCAGGACATGCTGCGTGCTCGCTCTCATGCATTCAGTTCAGGGGATGAGAATGAGTACAAAGCTGCAAAGTACAGACTGAGGAAAGCCATCACAGCGGCCAAGAAAGCAGCACAGAGAGAAGCTGAATGGCTTCTATTCTACTGCTGACTCTGGACGCATGTGGCAAGGCCTCCAGCGACAGCACAGAGAGGAGGCACACACACACAGAGAGACCATCCAGGCCCCCACCTCCCCTCCACTAACTGTCTTACCAGGCCAGGTATGCAAAGTCCTGAGGAAGATCGACTCCAGCAAAGCAGCAGGCCTGGACAACATACTTGGGAGGGCTCTCAGGGCATGTGCCAGCGAGCTGACTGACGTTATCACCACCACCTTCAACCTATCCCTCAGCCAGAGCATCGTTCCCACCTGCTTTAAGACCTCAACCATCGTCCCCCTTCCTGAATGACTACAGGCCAGTGGCACTCACCCCAGTTATTATGAAGTGTTTTGAGAGAGTGGTGCAGGCCCGTATTCAGAGCAGTATACCGGGCACCCTAGACCCCCTGCAGTATGCCTACTGGCCCAACAGGGCCACCTCAGACGCCATCGCGGCTGCTCTCCACTATTTCCTTTCTAGAAAATGGAGACTCCATCAGGATACTCTTCATTGACTACAGCTCCGCCTTCAACACAGTTGTCCCGCACAAATTCACCAACAAACTGTTCACACTGGGTCTGCACCACTGTTAAAATAGGTGCAAAATGGTGGCATTGGCAAAAAACTGGCAGGACCTTGAAGCTACACAGTGCATTTCCACCACATACTGTACTTAAACTCTAACTGGGGTTCAGTACTTTTTGCTAGCAGCCAAAATCTGTTTGTCCCAGTTTTGAAACTATTACCAAACCAAGTCCCACTAGCTGGCATGAAACAGAGCAATGCTCCTCCTATTTCCTAATCAGACAGTTTTGAATTTAAATAATTTTTAATAATAGATTTTCTTTTTTCTTTTCTGTGGAAAGCATCTTGTAACTAGAAAATTGCATTTTCTGAAGAAAATGCGTATGGATGCTGAGTGCTGAAAAATCGCCCTGAAAATGTTGAACATTTTGACACCTGAATGCTTTTGCTAGCTGAAAGTATACCGAAGTTGAAGTTGAATGGGGCAAGATTTTCAAAATAAAGCTCAATTTTTCAAAAGTATGAAGTTTAGAAAAATTCAAAAGAGTAACATGAATGTCCTTGAAGATCTGAACATTTTGATAGCTGAAAGTAGAATTTTCCCATTCATTTGAATGGGAAAAGATTTCAAAATAAAGCTAAATATTTTAAAAGTATGATGTTTAGAAAAATTCTGAATATAAGCATGAATATCCTTGAAGAGCTGAACATTTTGATAGGTGAAATTATGCTGAAGAAGAATTTTCTCATTCATTTGAATGGGCCAAGATTTTCAAAATAAAACTAGTACAAATAATATCTATATATGAACTACATACTGTTCTATTACATATTTCCTCTGGAACCTTGTTTATTTTTAACCACTACACGAGCACATCCAGTTGTATCATTCAGAAGTTCGCTGGTTTTTGAGGGGAAAGGTAATGTCACACTTTTATGAGCTTAAACATGAAATCGCCGCCTTCCTCTCATACAATAACTCCCCGTGCACTGAGATGCTCAGTGATGAACTCTGGCTCGTGCGCTTCGCCGATGTGTTCAAGCACCTCAACACTTTAAACATGTCTGCAGGGGAGAGGAC
>NW_018128123.1:35830-37636 GCF_001952655.1 Monopterus albus
TTATACAGTTATATTCTTATCTACATAACCATACATAACCATAGGTGTGTACAGAATGCAACCGATGTCTGTTTATCTTTTCAGATGCGGTTAACCACAACTTCCTTATCTCCAGCTGCAGGAGGGTGGGGTACCCCCGGTGACCACGTGGGGGCCACGTGGGGACCACGTGGACCGGAAACCGGAAGGCGGGACTAAGGACTGAAAGGACGATTCTGATTGGCTGAAAAATGGACAAAGGGGGCGGGGCCACCTGTCAAATTAAGTTTGATGAAAGGTGGTATATACTGTCTCTCTTACAACAACTGGGCGTGCTCTGATCCCAGGTCTTTGCACAGCTGTGTGAAACAGCGGCTGTTCTTGACGCTCCCTTTTTAATGTATTGCACTACTTTTTATGGCATCTTTCAGTGTTGTATCAAGTACTGGCACCGTATCCTTAGCCACAAGTGCTTCTCAGTGAAGAAAGCAGTGAGTCCACTGCCGTATTCGGCGCTCTCTCCAGGATTTTCTTCACAACTTGAGTTTTTTCAAGTCATGGAAGCTGCGCCCAGTTGTACCAATGCAGTCCCACAGAGTCCAAAAACAAATCAATAGCGTTGAAAATGTCCTCTGCCTTTGTAGACATGGGGAGGTCTCATAGAAACTGTTCCTGTATGTCTCCATCCCACACGTGTCTCACGTAAACAAGCAAAATGGCGTGATTAGCAATATCTGTCGACTCATCCATCTGCAATGCATAGTAAGCGCTGGCCTGATTCCGTGCTGAGGTCTGTTTTTTTATGTTGGCTGACATGTCTTCAATGCACCGCATTATGGTGTCATTAGATAGCGGTATGGTCTTCAACTTGTCCACTGCAGACTGGCCTAATACCTCTCTGACCATGTCCAGGGCTGCAGGTAACATGAGCTCCTCTGCTATTGTATGTGGCTTCTTGGCCTTTGCTATATGTTTGAGGTATGATGCCTGCTCTGATTTGGAACACGAGGACAGCAGTGTCTTCTGGGTGGTCCACAGGTCCTGAAGTAGTCTTTGAAAGTATTCGACTGGTTTGTCTTTGTACGTGGCGTGTTTAGTTTCTAAATGGCATTTTAACTTAGACGGCTTCATACTTTCTTGTGCCAGTACTTCACTGTATATCAAACATTGAGGTTTATGTCCATTTTTATCACCTATGTAAGTAAATCCATATTTAACATAGTCCGAATCATATTTTTGCTTCGCCATTTTCTTAACAAGCAGACCTGTCTACAGTGTCACCCGCCAATCAAGGCTTGTCATAGCAACGTTAGGCCTCTGCATATCATGCATGCACGCATTTCAAAACAAAAGCCCCACGTTAGATACTACCTAAGCATTTGAATCCACAACAATATATCACTCTCAAAAACCGTTTTTTTCGCCATGTCTCTCACGACCCACCTGAAACATGTGACTGTGTCACCTCCCACAAAGACGACATCATTGTAAAGTTTGCGGAGGCACTGCAGTGATAGGTCGCATCACTGGCAAGGACGAAGCAGCCTACAGGAGGGAGGTGGCTGGTCTGGTGTCATGGTGCAAGGACAATAATCTCAGCCTCAACATGGACAAGACGACGGAGATGATAGTGGAAATGAGGAAGGAGAGGAGAACTCATCAGCCACTGTTCATCCGATGGCTCGGAGTGGAGAGGGTGAGCAGCTTCAAATACCTGGGCGTCCACATCAGTGAGGACTTCACCTGGACACATAATACCACACGGCTGGTCAAGAAGGCCCAACGGCGGCTGTACTTCCTGAGGAGGCTGAGGAGATTTGGCATGTC
>NW_018128123.1:37699-44381 GCF_001952655.1 Monopterus albus
GCAAGCGCCTGCAGAGAGTGGTAAAGACTGCAGAGAAGATCACCAGGACTCTACTGCCCTCTCTGCAGAGTATCTACCAGCACAGGGTGCATAGGAAAGCTGTCTTAATCCTCCAGGGCCCCACCCACCTCCAGCATGGACTGTTTATACCTCTACCCTCCGGTCGGACGCTCAGAAGGACCTCTAGGCTGAAAAGCTCTTTCTTTCTGACTGCCATCAAACTCCTAAACAGCTGACTCAGGATCTACCTCATGTAATTCCATCTGCACTGTTTACATACTCATTTTGCACATGCATAATTGCAGACTCACTGCTGAGTAGTGCCAAGTCAAGATTTTTATTTGCCATTTATGCATAAACAGACAATCTAGGCATATAGGAATTCTTGTGCAGCTCTCCTTTGGAGTCAGGTAAGGAGTCAAAAGCCAGAAAGAACACTTGGTCTTAAAATAAAAAGGTTACATAAAGGCAACAAAGTATTAAAAACTGCAGTACACAAAAACAGGGTAATAGTATTCCCCAGTGAACTTCAAACATCGCACTTAGTAATTCCATGCATTGCATGCAATGACGCTATCACCGATGTAGCCAATGCTTATGAAAACTTAGATAATAATGTTACAAATGACTACTTAAGGCCATCTCGTCACCATCTCTCATCCAGTTATGCTATTGCTATGGCTTTAAAAGTGTGCTATAACTAAGTTTAGGACTTGAGAACATTTCAATAAAAGTTAATTTTGATTACCTTGAAATGTAGATCAACAAGTTCAAGGTTCAAGGATTTTATTATCAATTTACCATATGTGAAAATTGAAATAGCATTTCTCTTTCACCTAGTATTGGGTGCCATAACATTTTGGAACTAAAATAGGATAAAGTAGAATAGAATAAGAACTGGATTGATGTAATTAGGATAAATCTAAATGGTACAGCCAATAAGCTGTGACTCAAAACCGTGTACAGTCAGTGACAGTAGAGCAAACAATTAATAGGAGATTGTCAGATGGTTCAGCATCACCAGGGCATTGGTGATGAGGTGCAAATAGCATATGAGGTATACATGGACAGTATTGCAAATGACCAACAGCAGCAGATATCCCAGCAACAAAAAAACAGCAGCAGATTTACATATAACAGACAGTAAAACAGCAGAGGTGTTTTTTTTGTTTGTTTCCACAACAGTCAGCAGCAGATTTACATGTAATATAACAAGAAGGGGGAATGTATTGAGTTTGTGCAACAGCAGGGTTAGTCTTTTTATATTTGTTTATGTTCTGTGGTGGGTTACAGTCCAGAGGCAGAGGGGGGAGGTAATGAACAGCGTTCAGCATCCCCACAGCCTGGTGGATAAAGCTGTTTGTAAGTCTGGTGGAGTGGGCTTGAAAACTCCGATAACTTCTCCCTGAAGGCAGGAGTCTGAAGTGGGAGTATGCAGGGTGGGAGGTGTTATCAGAAATGCTGATGGCTCTGTGGGTTAGGCAGGTGTTAAAAATGTCCATGAGAGAAGGCAGAGGGGCACCGATGATCTTCTTGGCTGTTTTCACTATGCGTTGCAGGGTCCTTCTGCAGGAGGCAGTACAGCCTTCGTTCCACACAGTGATGCAGCCAGTAATGATGCTCTCAATGGTGCCCCGGTAGAAGCACATGATTGGGGGTGGGACACTGGCTCTCCTCAGTTTGTGGAGGAAGTAGAAGCGTGTTTGAGCTTTCTTGGCTAGTGATGTGGTGTTGTTGGTCCAGGAGAGGTCCTCAGAGATGTGCACCACCAGGAACTTGCTGCTGCTCACTCTCTCCACTACAGCACCGTCGATGGTCAGTGGTGGATGTTTTAGAGGTTTTCTCCTGAAGTCCACACATGATGTCTTTAGTCTTCCCCACATTGAGGGAGAGGTTGTTGTCCTTACACCACTGGACCGGTTGGCACACCTCACTCCTGTAGTTGGCCTCATTGTTGTTGGTAATGAGGCCAACCACAGTCGTGTCATCCGCAAACTTGACTATGTGGTTGGTGCTGTAGGTTGGCACACAATCGTGGGTTGGCAGTGTGAAGAGCAATTGGCTGAGCGCGGAGCCCCTGTGCTCAGTGTGATGGAGATGTTGCTGCTGACCCGCACATTTTGTGGCCTCCCCGTTAGAAAGTCCAGCACCCAGTTGCATAGAGAGGTTTTGAGTTCAAAGTGTCCAAGTTTTTGTATAAGCTGCTGGGGAATGATTGTGTTGAATGCTGAACTGAAGTCTAGGAACAGCATTTGCACATAAGAGTTCTTTGAATCCAGGTGGGTGAGGGCTGGATGGAGAACAGCAGTAATGGCATCCTCTGTGGACCTGTTTGACCTGTATGCAAACTGAAATGGGTCATGAGAGGGAGGAAGAATGGACCTGACGTTCTGCATGGCCAGCCGCTGGAAGCACTTCATACTAGTTGAAGACAGTGCTACAGGCCAATAGTCATTGTAACTGTTTGGGTGGGGTTTCTTTGGAATTGGAACTACAGTATTATGGCGGTCTTGAACCATGTGGGAACAACTGCTTGGCTCGGGGAGATGTTAAAGATGTCCGTGAGGACATCCTCGAGCTCTTCGGCACAGTCCTTTAAAACATGATCAGGTATGTTATCCAGTCCAGCTGCCTTGCGTGGGTTAATCGTGGAGAGGGTCTTCTTCACGCTGGCTGTGGACAGACACACAGCCTCTTTGCCTGGGGGAGGGGTGGACTTCTGTGCTGGTGTGTTCTGTGTTTCAAAGTGGCCAAAGAAGTCATTGAGGCTGTTCAGCAGAGAGATGTCACTATCACAGCTCTGAGGTGGGGGTTTATAGCCTGTGAGGGTTTGGATGCCCTGCCAGAAACTCTGTGCATCTCTACTGTTGCTGAAGTGTGCAGATATTTTCTTGCTGTATTGGTGTTTTGCCTCCCTACTTCCATGGGATAGGTTGGCTCTTGCTGTTGCTAGGCCTGCGGTGTCACTGGCCCTAAAGGCTGCATCCTGAGCCCTCAGGAGTCTGTGAACCTCACCTGTCATCCATGGCTTCTGGTTGGCACGAACACTGATATTTTTGGGGTAAGTATCATCAATGCACTTTGTGATGTATGCTGTGATGGCCTCAGTGTATTCCTCTATGTCTATGTGATTATTGTGAGTGGCTGCTTGTTTGAAAATGTCCCAGTCTGTAGTGTCAAAACAGTCCTTCAGAGCAGAGGAAGCCCCCTCTAGCCACACACATACCTCCTTTTGTGTTGGGTCTGATGGCTTTTACCTTGGGTCTGTATGCAGGTCTCAGTATGAAGGCGATGTGATCAGAGAGACCCAGGTGGGGGAGGGGGAGGCTTTGTATGCTGCCTTGCATGCAGTGTACACAAAGTCCAATGTGTTGTCTCCTCTCAGTGGAAAGTCCACATGTTGGTGCAGATTGGGCAGTAAAGCCTTTAAGTCCATGTGACTTAAGTCCCCAGCTGTGATGAGGAATTGGTAGCATGTTAGTCCAGCTAGCTGGATAGCAGAGTCCGGGATGTTGTCGTTTAGCCACATCTCTGTAAAGATGAGAACCCAGCAGTCCCTTGCGTCATGCCATGCAGATCTCAGGAGCTGTATGTGGTCGATTTTCCTGTCCAGTGAGCATACATTGGCCATAATGAGGGATGGTATCACGGGTCTGTGTGGGTTAGCTACTAGCCTAGCCTGGATGTCTCCACGTTTGCTCTGCTTCTGTTTACGCTCGCAATGCTTCCGACACCTCCTCTCAGGGGGTGATGCAGCCGGTGTAGGGGTTGATGTAGGAATCCAGCGGAGACGCCCCAGGCCTTGAAGTTCCTCTGTAACTTCCTGGTCCAAGTTGAAATGTTTTGACTTATATCATATATCCACAAGGCAGAGGCGACTGTATCTTGGGCACAATGTAGACGTTGAACTATGTGCACCAGAACATAAACACAAAAAACGCGAACACACACTATAACGTACATTTTTAGGCACACAACTGGGAGAGAGAGGGACCACTGCGTTCGTTCGTGCCACCATGATAAAGACAGTACTTTAAATTCCAACTACTACTTCTACGAGGTTGCCGGGCCACCATTTTCTTGTGTGCAGTCAGGTTGCTCTTCTTGGTATGGTAGGGAAAACACTGAATGTAGTTGAATTAAAAGTACAACATTTGTCTCTAAAATGTGGTGAACTCTGATTGTGATGCAGGAGAAAATGAAAATAATAAGGTATAGATACCTCAAAATTGTATTTAAGTGTTGTATTTGTGTTGATGTAGTTTCCACCACCACCATTGTTCCATCATTGACTAATAAGCATAGAGGCTATAACAAAGAAAAGTAAGGAAAGATGGTGGTGAGTGGGGGAGGATGGGCTGCGAATAGGCTCGGATGTGGAAAAACTGAAATATTAAAGAAAAAGTTATCAACTTCAGATTAGTCACACTTCTTATGTCAGAGTGGCTAAGTGTTGTGTTTCACTGTGTACTCTAATCAGTTCTACATGACTTATTTTCTAATCTCTTTGTTCAATGCAACCGACTTCCAAGTACTAGTCAGTGTGTGACAGACTCTTGGTGTTTTTGAGTTATTTTATGTGCTGTCTTTGTTGTTCCCAGGCATGTGATGACCTCAGCAAATGGACTGTGCTGCTGGAGTCTGCTCTGGTCTGTGGTCCACAAATAGAGACTATTTCATTCGTCATTGAAGCAACAGGAAGCAGAGTGGGCAACCATTCTCCTCACACATCGAAGAAAGTAGGCACTGCTTACATTATATTGCCAGAACATATTATACTTCAGCAAAGCTGGCTTCTAGCAGATATAATTTTCCTCTCATTATACCCTAATTTCATAAAATTATAGTTCATATCTGTGTATATGTGTGTATATGTATATATTAGGGCTGGGCACATTAACGTAATACTTCAATAACGCCGACAATTTTTTTTTTATTGCACATTAACGCTGTTTATTTTTATTATTATTATTTTGAAAGGCCGTTGCTCACTGGCTCTGAATACACATACAGACAAACCATGGGTCACAGTAGGGGCGGGGTGTTGATCAGTACTGGCTTGAGATGGGCGTCATCACGTGTCTCAACCAATAAGAGCATTTGGGGCGGGCCTAAGACCGCTACAGTGCTCAGGTGAACTGGTCCAACTTGGCGACTTTCTCGCTAAATCTGGCGACTTTCCAAATCCTCTTGGCGACGTTTTTGTCAAAAGTGAATAGTGACAAATCTAGCGACTTTTTCTGGTGTTTTGGAGACTAACATGAAAGCATGTATCACTCTGCATTTACTGTCCTCAACGAGCAGTGAGTGCTGCCGTGAGCCCCTCCCCCGTCCCAAAGCTCCCACAGTAGCCTGACGCAGCAGTTCCACCTGTAGTCTAGTGATGGGAAGTTCGGCTCTTTTCAGAGAGCCGGCTCATTTGGCTCAGCTCCCAAAGAGCTGGCTCTTTCGACTCCTGAATGGCTCTTAATTTAGGGTTTTTTTGTAGGCCTTTATTTTACTATAACTTTGAAAAATTTATGGTTTGTGTGTTGAAAACCCTTTCATGTGCAGTGTTTTTATGAGAAGCCTTATAATTGCCTAATTTTGTGCATTTATTCTGTTACAAAACCATTCTTTTGTTTAATATTTTAATCTAACATTTTATTGCACAAATTAACAAAACTGCAAATAAATCCACAGAACAGAACCAGAACCAAACTCAAGCAAACAGTTTTATACCAGCCTTATAATTGCCAAATTTTGTGCATTTATTCTGTTACAAAACAGTTCTTCCTTTTTTTAAATATTTTAATCAAACATTTTTATTGCACAAATGAACAAAAAACTGCAAACAAATCCACAGAACAGAACCAAACTCAAGCAAACAGTATTAATGTCCTCAGTGAAGGTTGGCATTCAAAAAAGTCAGATGCCTCAGCTTGGATGGACTGATCCGATTTCTTCTCTCGGTGAGTATCTGCCCTGTTTTTGAGAAGATTCTCTCGGAAGGAACAGATGTTGCCACAATACACAGTCTCCCCTCCATCACCTTCACCAGGCGTGGAAAGACTGAGGCCTTGGCCTGCCACCAGCTCAGTGGGTCTTCTGCTCGTTGGATGATGGGCTCCTCAAGATAAGACCTCACCTCCATTACAGCATCAGCTGTAGGATTTCTCCTTGCAGCATCTCCTGTAGCTCTTTCATCAAAAAGCCTCCAAACAACAGAGGTTTGTGGTTCCTCATCCACTTGGCCTTCTAATGGTGGAGCTGGCTGGCTGCTGGGGGTGCATTTTGCTGCTGCTGCACTAATTCTCTGATGTGCCTCATCAACAGCTCTGTTGTCACTGAATGCAAGTTTTTTAAACCTAGGATCCAATAATGTGGCTTCTGAGAGGACAGTGTTGTACTCCATACGCAGAAATTTTCGGTCCATGGCTGAACAAAGAGTTGTGCGCAGGAGGCGCATTTCGGCCGCCTGTATCCAGGATCTTGTCCTATCGGTCATGACCCACAGCTCATGACCATAAGTGAGAGTCAGAACGTAGATTGACCAGTAAATCGAGAGCTTTGCCTTACAGCTCAGCTCCTTCTTCACCACAACGGACCGGTGCATCGACCACCTCACTGCAGAAGCTGCACCGATCCGCCGGGTGCTGGAGGGGAGGGGCACTGTTTGCGGGAAGGGTTTGGGATGAGGTGG